>NW_027212861.1:0-300000 GCF_030788295.1 Drosophila virilis
ATGGCAGCTATATATAGTGGTCCAACCTTAATTGGATATTCCCTATATATGAGGAGAACAGTAAAATGAATGAACGCCGAGTTTCGTCAACATATCTTGAAAAAAAATTGTTGTTTTTATACAAAAACTTAATGTTCGACCGATCGTTCCTATGGCAGCTATATGATATGGTGGTCCGATCTTAATATGATTTTGCATATATGTGAGGTGTACAGTAAAACTAATAAAAGCCGAGCTTGGTCAAGATATCTTGAAGAACAAAATGTTTGTCATACAACAAAAACTAATCGTTGACCGATCGTTCCTATGGCAGATATATAATATAGTGGTCCGTCCTTAATATGATTTTGCATTTATATGAGGTGTACAGTAAAACAAATAAATGCCGAGTTTGGTCAAGATATCTTAAACAACAAAATGTTTTTTCGTACAACAACTTAATTTTCGACCGATCGTTCGTATGTCAGCTATATGATGTAGTGGTCCGATCTTAATAGGACATTGCCTATATATATGCCGAGATTGGTCAAGATATCTTAAAAAACAAAATGTTTTTTCATACAACTTAATTCTCGAACGATCGTTCCTATGGCAGCTATATTATATAGTGGTCCAATCTTAATTGGATATTCCCTATATATGAGGAGAACAGTAAAATGAATGAACGCCGAGTTTCGTCAACATATCTTAAAAAAAAATTGTGTTTTTATACAAAAACTTAATGTTCGACCGATCGTTCCTATAGCAGCTATATGATATGGTGGTCCGATCTTAATATGATTTTGCATATATGTGAGGTGTACAGTAAAACTAATAAAAGCCGAGCTTGGTCAAGATATCTTGAAGAACAAAATGTTTGTCATACAACAAAAACTAATCGTTGACCGATCGTTCCTATGGCAGATATATAATATAGTGGTCCGTCCTTAATATGATTTTGCATTTATATGAGGTGTACAGTAAAACAAATAAATGCCGAGTTTGGTCAAGATATCTTAAACAACAAAATGTTTTTTCGTACAACAACTTAATTTTCGACCGATCGTTCGTATGTCAGCTATATGATGTAGTGGTCCGATCTTAATAGGACATTGCCTATATATATGCCGAGATTGGTCAAGATATCTTAAAAAACAAAATGTTTTTTCATACAACTTAATTCTCGAACGATCGTTCCTATGGCAGCTATATTATATAGTGGTCCAATCTTAATTGGATATTCCCTATATATGAGGAGAACAGTAAAATGAATGAACGCCGAGTTTCGTCAACATATCTTAAAAAAAAATTGTGTTTTTATACAAAAACTTAATGTTCGACCGATCGTTCCTATAGCAGCTATATGATATGGTGGTCCGATCTTAATATGATTTTGCATATATGTGAGGTGTACAGTAAAACTAATAAAAGCCGAGCTTGGTCAAGATATCTTGAAGAACAAAATGTTTGTCATACAACAAAAAATAATCGTTGACCGATCGTTCCTATGGCAGATATATAATATAGTGGTCCGTCCTTAATATGATTTTGCATTTATATGAGGTGTACAGTAAAACAAATAAATGCCGAGTTTGGTCAAGATATCTTAAACAACAAAATGTTTTTTCGTACAACAACTTAATTTTCGACCGATCGTTCGTATGTCAGCTATATGATGTAGTGGTCCGATCTTAATAGGACATTGCCTATATATGAGGAGTACAGTTAAACTAATAAATTCCGAATTTGGTCAAGATATCTTAATAAACAAAATATTCTTACGTACAACAACTTAATTTTCGACCGATCGTTCCTATGGCAGCTATATAATGTAGTGGTCCGATCTTAATATGATTTTGCCTATATATGGAAAGTATAGTAAATCTAAAAGATGCCGAGGTTGGTCAAGATATCTTGAAGAACAAAATGTTTGTCATACAACAAAACCTAATCTTCGACCGATCGTTCCTATGGCAGATATATGATATAGTGGTCCGATCTTAATAGGCTTTTGCCTATATATGGAGAGTATAGTAAAACTAATAGATGCCGAGGTTGGTCAAGATATCTTGAAGAACAAAATGTTTTTTCATACAACAACTTAATTTTCGACCGATCGTTCCTATAGCAGCTATATGATATTGTGGTCCGATCTTAATATAATTTTGCATATATATGAGGTGTACAGTAAAACTAGTAAATGCCGAGTTTGGTCAAGATACCTTAAACAACAAAATGTTTTTTCGTAAAACAACTTAGTTTTCGACCGATCGTTCCTATGGCAGCTATATGATATAGTGGTCCGATCTTAATAGAAGTTTGCCTATATATGGAGAGTATAGTAAAGCTGATAGATGCCGCGGTTGGTCAAGATATCTTAAAAAACAAAATGTTTTTTCATACAACTTAATTCTCGAATGATCGCTCCTTTGGCAGCTATATGATATAGTGGTCCAATCTTAATTGGATATTCCCTATATATGAGGAGAACAGTAAAATTAATGAACGCCGAGTTTCGTCAACATATCTTGAAAAAGAAATCGTTTTTTTATACAAAAACTTAATGTTCGACCGATCGTTCCTATAGCAGCTATATGATATAGTGGTCCGATTTTAATATGATATTGCATATATATGAGGTGTACAGTAAAACTAATAAAAGCCGAGTTTGGTCAAGATATCTTGAAGAACAGAATGTTCGTCATACAACAAAACCTAATCGTTGACCGATCGTTCCTATGGCAGATATATGATATAGTGGTCCGTCCTTAATATGATTTTGCATTTATATGAGGTGTACAGTAAAACAAATAAATGCCGAGTTTGGTCAAGATATCTTAAACAACAAAATGTTTTTTCGTACAACAACTTAATTTTCGACCGATCGTTCGTATGTCAGCTATATGATGTAGTGGTCCGATCTTAATAGGACATTGCCTATATATGAGGAGTACAGTTAAACTAATAAATTCCGAATTTGGTCAAGATATCTTAATAAACAAAATGTTCTTACGTACAACAACTTAATTTTCGACCGATCGTTCCTATGGCAGCTATATAATATAGTGGTCCGATCTTAATATGATTTTGCCTATATATGGAAAGTATAGTAAATCTAAAAGATGCCGAGGTTGGTCAAGATATCTTGAAGAACAAAATGTTTGTCATACAACAAACCCTAATCTTCGACCGATCGTTCCTATGGCAGATATATGATATAGTGGTCCGATCTTAATAGGCTTTTGCCTATATATGGAGAGTATAGTAAAACTAATAGATGCCGAGGTTGGTCAAGATATCTTGAAGAACAAAATGTTTTTTCATACAACAACTTAATTTTCGACCGATCGTTCCTATAGCAGCTATATGATATTGTGGTCCGATCTTAATATAATTTTGCATATATATGAGGTGTACAGTAAAACTAGTAAATGCCGAGTTTGGTCAAGATACCTTAAACAACAAAATGTTTTTTCGTACAACAACTTAGTTTTCGACCGATCGTTCCTATGGCAGCTATATGATATAGTGGTCCGATCTTAATAGAAGTTTGCCTATATATGGAGAGTATAGTAAAGCTGATAGATGCCGCGGTTGGTCAAGATATCTTAAAAAACAAAATGTTTTTTCATACAACTTAATTCTCGAATGATCGCTCCTTTGGCAGCTATATGATATAGTGGTCCAATCTTAATTGGATATTCCCTATATATGAGGAGAACAGTAAAATTAATGAACGCCGAGTTTCGTCAACATATCTTGAAAAAGAAATCGTTTTTTTATACAAAAACTTAATGTTCGACCGATCGTTCCTATAGCAGCTATATGATATAGTGGTCCGATTTTAATATGATATTGCATATATATGAGGTGTACAGTAAAACTAATAAAAGCCGAGTTTGGTCAAGATATCTTGAAGAACAGAATGTTCGTCATACAACAAAACCTAATCGTTGACCGATCGTTCCTATGGCAGATATATGATATAGTGGTCCGTCCTTAATATGATTTTGCATTTATATGAGGTGTACAGTAAAACAAATAAATGCCGAGTTTGGTCAAGATATCTTAAACAACAAAATGTTTTTTCGTACAACAACTTAATTTTCGACCGATCGTTCGTATGTCAGCTATATGATGTAGTGGTCCGATCTTAATAGGACATTGCCTATATATGAGGAGTACAGTTAAACTAATAAATTCCGAATTTGGTCAAGATATCTTAATAAACAAAATGTTCTTACGTACAACAACTTAATTTTCGACCGATCGTTCCTATGGCAGCTATATAATGTAGTGGTCCGATCTTAATATGATTTTGCCTATATATGGAAAGTATAGTAAATCTAAAAGATGCCGAGGTTGGTCAAGATATCTTGAAGAACAAAATGTTTGTCATACAACAAACCCTAATCTTCGACCGATCGTTCCTATGGCAGATATATGATATAGTGGTCCGATCTTAATAGGCTTTTGCCTATATATGGAGAGTATAGTAAAACTAATAGATGCCGAGGTTGGTCAAGATATCTTGAAGAACAAAATGTTTTTTCATACAACAACTTAATTTTCGACCGATCGTTCCTATAGCAGCTATATGATATTGTGGTCCGATCTTAATATAATTTTGCATATATATGAGGTGTACAGTAAAACTAGTAAATGCCGAGTTTGGTCAAGATACCTTAAACAACAAAATGTTTTTTCGTAAAACAACTTAGTTTTCGACCGATCGTTCCTATGGCAGCTATATGATATAGTGGTCCGATCTTAATAGAAGTTTGCCTATATATGGAGAGTATAGTAAAGCTGATAGATGCCGCGGTTGGTCAAGATATCTTAAAAAACAAAATGTTTTTTCATACAACTTAATTCTCGAATGATCGCTCCTTTGGCAGCTATATGATATAGTGGTCCAATCTTAATTGGATATTCCCTATATATGAGGAGAACAGTAAAATTAATGAACGCCGAGTTTCGTCAACATATCTTGAAAAAGAAATCGTTTTTTTATACAAAAACTTAATGTTCGACCGATCGTTCCTATAGCAGCTATATGATATAGTGGTCCGATTTTAATATGATATTGCATATATATGAGGTGTACAGTAAAACTAATAAAAGCCGAGTTTGGTCAAGATATCTTGAAGAACAGAATGTTCGTCATACAACAAAACCTAATCGTTGACCGATCGTTCCTATGGCAGATATATGATATAGTGGTCCGATCTTAATAGGACATTGCCTATATATGAGGAGTACAGTTAAACTAATAAATTCCGAATTTGGTCAAGATATCTCAATAAACAAAATGTTTTTACGTACAACAACTTAATTTTTGACCGATCGTTCCTATGGCAGTTATATAATATAGTGGTGCGATCTTAATTGGATTTTGCCTGTATATGGAGAGTATAGTAAATCTAAAAGATGCCGAGGCTGGTCAAGATATCTTGAAGAACAAAATGTTTGTCATACAACAAACCCTAATCTTCGACCGATCGTTCCTATGGCAGATATATGATATAGTGGTCCGATCTTAATAGGCTTTTGCCTATATATGGAGAGTATAGTAAAACTAATAGATGCCGAGGTTGGTCAAGATATCTTGAAGAACAAAATGTTTTTTCATACAACAACTTAATTTTCGAGCGATCGTTCCAATGGCAGCTATATGATATAGTGGTCCGATCTTAATAGGATTTTGCCTATATATGAGGAGTATAGTAAAACTTATAGATGCCGAGGTTGGTCAAGATATCTTGAAGAACAAAATGTTTTTTTCATACAACTTAATTTTCGAGCGATCGTTCCTATGGTAGCAATATGATGTAGTGGTCCGATCTGAATAGGATTTTACATATATATCAGGAGCATAGTAAAACTAATAAATGCCGAGTTTGGTCAAGATATCTTAAAAAACCAAATGTTTTTTCATACAACTTAATTTTCGACCGATCGTTCCTATGGCAGGTATATGATAAAGGGGTCCAATCTTAAAAGGATATTGCTTATATATGAGGAGAACAGTAAAATTAATGAATGCCGAGTTTGGTCAAGATATCTTGAAAAAGAAATAGTGTTTTCATACAAAAGCTTAATTTTCGACCGATCGTTCCTATAGCATCTATATGATATAGTGGTCCGATCTTAATATGCTTTTGCATATATATGAGGTGTACAGTTAAACTAATAAATGCCGAGTTTGGACAAGATATCTTAAACAACAAAATGTTTTTTCGTACAACAACTTAGTTTTCGACCGATCGTTCCCATAGCAGCTATATGATATAGTGGTCCGATCTTAATAGAATTTTGCCTATATATGGACAGTATAGTAAAACTAATAGATGCCGAGCTTGGTCAAGATATCTTGAAGAACAAAATGTTTGTCATACAACAAAACCTAATCTTCGACCGATCGTTCCTATGGCAGCTATATGATATAGTGGTCCGATCTTAATAGGATCTTGCATATATATGAGGAGTACCGTAAAACTAATAAATTCCGAATTTGGTCAAGATATCTTAAAAAACCAACTGTTTTTTCATACAACAAAACCAACTTTTCGACCGTTCGTTCCTATAGCAGCTATATGATCAAGTGGTCCGATCTTAATAGAATTTTGCCTATATATGGAGAGTATAGTAAAACTAATAGATGCCGAGGTTGGTCAAGATATCTTGAAGAACAAAATGTTTTTTCATACAACTTAATTCTCGAACGATCGTTCCTATGGCAGCTATATGATATAGCGGTCCAATCTTAATTGGATATTCTCTATATATGAGGAGAACAGTAAAATTAATGAACGCCAAGTTTCGTCAAAATTTCTTGAAAAAGAAATCGTTTTTTTATACAAAAACTTAATGTTCGACCGATCGTTCCTATAGCAGCTATATGATATAGTGGTCCGACCTTAATATGGTTTTGAATTTATATGAGGTGTACAGTAAAACAAATAAATGCCGAGTTTGGTCAAGATATCTTAAACAACAAAATGTTTTTTCGTACAACAATTTAATTTTCGACCGATCGTTCCTATGGCAGCTTTATGATATAGTGGTCCGATCTTAATAGGTTTTTGCCTATATATGGAGAGTATAGTAAAACTAATATTGCATATATATGAGGTGTACAGTAAAACTAATAAAAGCCGAGTTTGGTCAAGATATCTTGAAGAACAGAATGTTCGTCATACAACAAAACCTAATCGTTGACCGATCGTTCCTATGGCAGATATATGATATAGTGGTCCGTCCTTAATATGATTTTGCATTTATATGAGGTGTACAGTAAAACAAATAAATGCCGAGTTTGGTCAAGATATCTTAAACAACAAAATGTTTTTTCGTACAACAACTTAATTTTCGACCGATCGTTCGTATGTCAGCTATATGATTTAGTGGTCCGATCTTAATAGGACATTGCCTATATATGAGGAGTACAGTTAAACTAATAAATTCCGAATTTGGTCAAGATATCTTAATAAACAAAATGTTCTTACGTACAACAACTTAATTTTCGACCGATCGTTCCTATGGCAGCTATATAATGTAGTGGTCCGATCTTAATATGATTTTGCCTATATATGGAAAGTATAGTAAATCTAAAAGATGCCGAGGTTGGTCAAGATATCTTGAAGAACAAAATGTTTGTCATACAACAAACCCTAATCTTCGACCGATCGTTCCTATGGCAGATATATGATATAGTGGTCCGATCTTAATAGGCTTTTGCCTATATATGGAGAGTATAGTAAAACTAATAGATGCCGAGGTTGGTCAAGATATCTTGAAGAACAAAATGTTTTTTCATACAACAACTTAATTTTCGACCGATCGTTCCTATAGCAGCTATATGATATTGTGGTCCGATCTTAATATAATTTTGCATATATATGAGGTGTACAGTAAAACTAGTAAATGCCGAGTTTGGTCAAGATACCTTAAACAACAAAATGTTTTTTCGTAAAACAACTTAGTTTTCGACCGATCGTTCCTATGGCAGCTATATGATATAGTGGTCCGATCTTAATAGAAGTTTGCCTATATATGGAGAGTATAGTAAAGCTGATAGATGCCGCGGTTGGTCAAGATATCTTAAAAAACAAAATGTTTTTTCATACAACTTAATTCTCGAATGATCGCTCCTTTGGCAGCTATATGATATAGTGGTCCAATCTTAATTGGATATTCCCTATATATGAGGAGAACAGTAAAATTAATGAACGCCGAGTTTCGTCAACATATCTTGAAAAAGAAATCGTTTTTTTATACAAAAACTTAATGTTCGACCGATCGTTCCTATAGCAGCTATATGATATAGTGGTCCGATTTTAATATGATATTGCATATATATGAGGTGTACAGTAAAACTAATAAAAGCCGAGTTTGGTCAAGATATCTTGAAGAACAGAATGTTCGTCATACAACAAAACCTAATCGTTGACCGATCGTTCATATGGCAGATATATGATATAGTGGTCCGATCTTAATAGGACATTGCCTATATATGAGGAGTACAGTTAAACTAATAAATTCCGAATTTGGTCAAGATATCTCAATAAACAAAATGTTTTTACGTACAACAACTTAATTTTTGACCGATCGTTCCTATGGCAGTTATATAATATAGTGTGCGATCTTAATTGGATTTTGCCTGTATATGGAGAGTATAGTAAATCTAAAAGATGCCGAGGCTGGTCAAGATATCTTGAAGAACAAAATGTTTGTCATACAACAAACCCTAATCTTCGACCGATCGTTCCTATGGCAGATATATGATATAGTGGTCCGATCTTAATAGGCTTTTGCCTATATATGGAGAGTATAGTAAAACTAATAGATGCCGAGGTTGGTCAAAATATCTTGAAGAACAAAATGTTTTTTCATACAACAACTTAATTTTCGAGCGATCGTTCCAATGGCAGCTATATGATATAGTGGTCCGATCTTAATAGGATTTTGCCTATATATGAGGAGTATAGTAAAACTTATAGATGCCGAGGTTGGTCAAGATATCTTGAAGAACAAAATGTTTTTTTCATACAACTTAATTTTCGAGCGATCGTTCCTATGGTAGCAATATGATGTAGTGGTCCGATCTGAATAGGATTTTACATATATATCAGGAGTATAGTAAAACTAATAAATGCCGAGTTTGGTCAAGATATCTTAAAAAACCAAATGTTTTTTCATACAACAAAACCAAATTTTCGACCGATCGTTCCTATGGCAACATATATGATATAGGGGTCCGATCTTAATAGGATTTTGCCTATATATGAGAAGTATAGTAAAACTAATAGATGCCAAGGTTGGTCAAGATATCTTGAAGAACAAAATGTTTGTCATACAACAAAACCTAATCTTCGACCGATCGTTCCTATGGCAGATATATGATATAGTGGTCCGATCTAAATAGGATTTTGCCTATCTATGAGGAGTACAGTAAAACTAATAAATGCCGAATTTGGTCAAGATATCTTAAAAAACAAAATGTTCTTACGTACAACAACTTAATTTTCGACCGATCGTTCCAATGGCAGCTATATGATATAGTGGTCCGATCTTTATAGGATTTTGCCTTTATATGAGGAGTATAGTAAAACTAATAGATGCCGAGGTTGGTCAAGATATCTTGAAGAACAAAATATTTGTCATACAACAAAACCTAATCTTCGACCGATCGTTCCTATGGCAGCTATATGATATAGTGGTCCGATCTTAATAGGATCTTGCGTATATATGTGGAGTACCGTAAAACTAATAAATTCCGAATTTGGTCAAGATATCTTAAAAAACAAAATGTTTTTTCATACAACTTAATTTTCGACCGATCGTTCCTATGGCAGGTATATGATAAAGGGGTCCAATCTTAAAAGGATATTGCCTATATATGAGGAGAACAGTAAAATTAATGAATGCCGAGTTTGGTCAAGATATCTTGAAAAAGAAATAGTGTTTTCATACAAAAGCTTAATTTTCGACCGATCGTTCCTATAGCATCTATATGATATAGTGGTCCGATCTTAATATGCTTTTGCATATATATGAGGTGTACAGTTAAACTAATAAATGCCGAGTTTGGACAAGATATCTTAAACAACAAAATGTTTTTTCGTACAACAACTTAGTTTTCGACCGATCGTTCCCATGGCAGCTATATGATATAGTGGTCCGATCTTAATAGAATTTTGCCTATATATGGAGAGTATAGTAAAACTAATAGATGCCGAGCTTGGTCAAGATATCTTGAAGAACAAAATGTTTGTCATACAACAAAACCTAATCTTCGACCGATCGTTCCTATGGCAGCTATATGATATAGTGGTCCGATCTTAATAGGATCTTGCATATATATGAGGAGTACCGTAAAACTAATAAATTCCGAATTTGGTCAAGATATCTTAAAAAACCAACTGTTTTTTCATACAACAAAACCAACTTTTCGACCGTTCGTTCCTATAGCAGCTATATGATCAAGTGGTCCGATCTTAATAGAATTTTGCCTATATATGGAGAGTATAGTAAAACTAATAGATGCCGAGATTGGTCAAGATATCTTGAAGAACAAAATGTTTTTTCATACAACTTAATTCTCGAACGATCGTTCCTATGGCAGCTATATGATATAGTGGTCCAATCTTAATTGGATATTCTCTATATATGAGGAGAACAGTAAAACTAATGAATGCCAAGTTTCGTCAAAATTTCTTCCTATGGCAGCTATATGATATAGTGGTCCGATCTTAATAGGATTTTGCATATATATGGGGGGTACAGTAAAACTAATAAATTCCGCATATGGTCAAGATATCTTAAAAAACAAAATGTTTTGCATACAACTTAATTCTCGACCGATCGTTCCTATGGCAGCTATATGATATAGTGGTCCAATCTTAATAGGATATTGCCTATATGTGAGGAGAACAGTAAAATAATGAATGCCGAGTTTCCAAGATATCTTGAAAAATAAATCGTTTTTTTATACAAAAGCTTAATGTTCGACCGATCTTTCCTATAGCAGCTATATAATATAGTGGTCCGATCTTAATATAATTTTGCATATATATGAGGTGTACAGTAAAACTAGAAAATGCCGAGTTTGGTCAAGATACCTTAAACAACAAAATGTTTTTTCGTAAAACAACTTAGTTTTCGACCGATCGTTCCTATGGCAGCTATATGATATAGTGGTCCGATCTTAATAGAATTTTGCCTATATATGGAGAGTATAGTAAAACTAATAGATGCCGAGGTTGGTCAAGATATCTTAAAAAACAAAATGTTTTTTCATACAACTTAATTCTCGAATGATCGCTCCTTTGGCAGCTATATGATATAGTCGTCCAATCTTAATTGGATATTCCCTATATATGAGGAGAACAGTAAAATTAATGAACGCCGAGTTTCGTCAACATATCTTGAAAAAGAAATCGTTTTTTTATACAAAAACTTAATGTTCGACCGATCGTTCCTATAGCAGCTATATGATATAGTGGTCCGATTTTAATATGATATTGCATATATATGAGGTGTACAGTAAAACTAATAAAAGCCGAGTTTGGTCAAGATATCTTGAAGAACAGAATGTTCGTCATACAACAAAACCTAATCGTTGACCGATCGTTCCTATGGCAGATATATGATATAGTGGTCCGATCTTAATAGGACATTGCCTGTATATGAGGAGTACAGTTAAACTAATAAATTCCGAATTTGGTCAAGATATCTCAATAAACAAAACGTTTTTACGTACAACAACTTAATTTTTGACCGATCGTTCCTATGGCAGTTATATAATATAGTGGTGCGATCTTAATTGGATTTTGCCTGTATATGGAGAGTATAGTAAATCTAAAAGATGCCGAGGCTGGTCAAGATATCTTGAAGAACAAAATGTTTGTCATACAACAAACCCTAATCTTCGACCGATCGTTCCTATGGCAGATATATGATATAGTGGTCCGATCTTAATAGGATTTTGCCTATATATGGAGAGTATAGTAAAACTAATAGATGCCGAGGTTGGTCAAGATATCTTGAAGAACAAAATGTTTTTTCATACAACTTAATTTTCGACCGATCGTTCCAATGGCAGCTATATGATATAGTGGTCCGATCTTAATAGGATTTTGCCTATATATGAGGAGTATAGTAAAACTTATAGATGCCGAGGTTGGTCAAGATATCTTGAAGAACAAAATGTTTTTTTCATACAACTTAATTTTCGAGCGATCGTTCCTATGGTAGTAATATGATGTAGTGGTCCGATCTGAATAGGATTTTACATATATATCAGGAGTATAGTAAAACTAATAAATGCCGAGTTTGGTCAAGATATCTTAAAAAACCAAATGTTTTTTCATACAACTTAATTTTCGACCGATCGTTCCTATGGCAGGTATATGATAAAGGGGTCCAATCTTAAAAGGATATTGCCTATATATGAGGAGAACAGTAAAATTAATGAATGCCGAGTTTGGTCAAGATATCTTGAAAAAGAAATAGTGTTTTCATACAAAAGCTTAATTTTCGACCGATCGTTCCTATAGCATCTATATGATATAGTGGTCCGATCTTAATATGCTTTTGCATATATATGAGGTGTAAAGTTAAACTAATAAATGCCGAGTTT
Organism: Drosophila virilis; assembly: GCF_030788295.1. Taxonomy (NCBI): domain Eukaryota; kingdom Metazoa; phylum Arthropoda; class Insecta; order Diptera; family Drosophilidae; genus Drosophila; species Drosophila virilis. The sequence goes on from NW_027212861.1 coordinate 12,623, forward strand.
GGACAAGATATCTTAAACAACAAAATGTTTTTTCGTACAACAACTTAGTTTTCGACCGATCGTTCCCATAGCAGCTATATGATATAGTGGTCCGATCTTAATAGAATTTTGCCTATATATGGAGAGTATAGTAAAACTAATAGATGCCGAGCTTGGTCAAGATATCTTGAAGAACAAAATGTTTGTCATACAACAAAACCTAATCTTCGACCGATCGTTCCTATGGCAGCTATATGATATAGTGGTCCGATCTTAATAGGATCTTGCATATATATGAGGAGTACCGTAAAACTAATAAATTCCGAATTTGGTCAAGATATCTTAAAAAACCAACTGTTTTTTCATACAACAAAACCAACTTTTCGACCGTTCGTTCCTATAGCAGCTATATGATCAAGTGGTCCGATCTTAATAGAATTTTGCCTATATATGGAGAGTATAGTAAAACTAATAGATGCCGAGGTTGGTCAAGATATCTTGAAGAACAAAATGTTTTTTCATACAACTTAATTCTCGAACGATCGTTCCTATGGCAGCTATATGATATAGTGGTCCAATCTTAATTGGATATTCTCTATATATGAGGAGAACAGTAAAATTAATGAACGCCAAGTTTCGTCAAAATTTCTTGAAAAAGAAATCGTTTTTTTATACAAAAACTTAATGTTCGACCGATCGTTCCTATAGCAGCTATATGATATAGTGGTCCGACCTTAATATGGTTTTGATTTATATGAGGTGTACAGTAAAACAAATAAATGCCGAGTTTGGTCAAGATATCTTAAACAACAAAATGTTTTTTCGTACAACAATTTAATTTTCGACCGATCGTTCCTATGGCAGCTTTATGATATAGTGGTCCGATCTTAATAGGTTTTTGCCTATATATGGAGAGTATAGTAAAACTAATAGATGCCGAGGTTGGTCAAGATGTCTTGAAGAACAAAATGTTTTTCATACAACAAAACCTAGTCTTTGACCGATCGTTCCTATGGCAGATATATGATATAGTGGTCCGATCTTAATAGGACATTGCCCATATATGAGGAGTACAGTAAAACTAATAATTTCCGAATTTGGTCGGGATATCTCAATAAACAAAATGTTTTTACGTACAACAATTTAATTTTCGACCGATCGTTCCTATGGCAGCTTTATGATATAGTGGTCCGATCTTAATAGGACTTTGCCTATATATGGAGAGTATAGTAAAACTAATAAATGCCGAGGTTGGTCAAGATATCTTGAAGAACAAAATGTTTTTTCACTCAACTTAATTATCGACCGATCGTTCCTATGGCAGCTATATGATAAAGTGGTCCAATCTTAATAGGATATTGCCTATATATGAGGAAAACAGTAAAATTAATGAATACCGAGTTTGGTCAAGATATCTTGAAAAAGAAATCGTGCTCTTATACAAAAGCTTAATGTTTGACCGATCGTTCCTATAGCAGATATATGATATAGTGGTCCGATCTTAATATGATTTTGCATATATATAAGGAGTATAGTAAAACTAAGAGATGCCGAGGTTGGTCAACATATCTTGAAGAACAAAATGTTTTTTCATACAACAACTTAATTTTCGACCGATCGTTCCTTTGGCAGCTATATGATATAGTGGTCCGATCTTAATAGGATTTTGCCTATATATGAAGAGTATAGTAAAACTAATAAATGCCGAGCTTGGTCAAGATATCTTGAAGAACAAAATGTTTTTTCATACAACAACTTAATTTTCGACCGATCGTTCCTATGGCAGCTATATGATATAGTGGTCCGATCTTAATAGGATTTTGCCTATATATGAGGAGTATAGTAAAACTAATAGATGCCGAGCTTGGTCAAGATATCTTGAAGAACAAAATGTTTTTTCATACAACAACTTAATTTTCGACCGATCGTTCCTATGGCAGCTATATGATATAGTGGTCCGATCTTTATAGGATTTTGCCTATATATGGAGAGTATAGTAAAACTAATAAATGCCGAGGTTGGTCGAGATATCTTGAAGAACAAAATGTTTTTCATACAACAACATAATTTTCGACCTATCGTTCCTATGGCAGCTATATGATATAGTGGTCCGATCTTAATATGATTTTCATATATATGAGGAGTATAGTAAAACTAATAGATGCCGAGGTTGGTCAAGATATCTTGAAGAACAAAATGTTTTTTTACACAACAACTTAATTTTCGACCGATCGTTCCTATGGCAGCTATATGATATAGTGGTCCGATCTTAATAGGATTTTGCCTATAAATGGAGAGTATAGTAAAACTAATAAATCCCGAGGTTGGTCAAGATATCTTAAAAAACTAAATGTTTTTTCATACAACAAAACCAACTTTTCGACCGATCGTTCCTATAGCAACTATATGATATAGTGGTCCGATCTTAATAGGATTGTGCCTATATATGGAGAGTATAGTAAAACTAATAGATGCCGAGGTTGGTCAGGATATCTTGAAGAACAAAATTTTTTTTCATACAACAACTTAATTTTCGACCGATCGTTCCTATGGCAGCTATATGATATAGTGGTCCGATCTTAATAGGATTTTGCCTATATATGATGAGTATAGTAAAACTAATAGATGCCGAGGTTGGTCAGGATATCTTGAAGAACAAAATGTTTTTTCATTCAACAACTTAATGTTCGACGGATGGTTCCTATAGCAGCTATATGTTATAGTGGTCCGATCTTAATAGGATTTTGCCTATATATGGAGAGTATAGTGAAAATAATAAATGCGGAGGTTGGTCAAGATATCTTGAAGAACAAAATGTTTTTCATACAACAAAACCTAATCTTCGACCGATCGTTCCTATGGCAGATTTATGATATAGTGGTCCGATCTTAATAGGACATTGCCTATCTATGAGGAGTACAGTAAAACTTATAAATGCCGAATGTGCTCAAGATATCTTAAAAAAGAAAATGTTTTTTCATACAACAAAACCTAATCTTCGACCGATCGTTCCTATGGCAGCTATATGATATAGTCATCTAATCTTAATTGGATATTGCCTATATATGAGGAGAACAGTAAAATTAATGAATGCCGAGTTTCGTCAAGATATCTTGAAAAAGAAATCGTTTTTTTATACAAATCTTAATGTTCGACCGATCGTTCCTATGGCATCTATATGATATAGTTGTCCGATCTTAATAGGATTTTGCCTATATATGGAGAGTATAGTAAAACTAATAAATGCCGAGGTTGGTCAAGATATCTTGAAGAACAAAATTTTTTTTCATACAACAACTTAATTTTCGACCGATCGTTCCTATGGCAGCTATATGATATAGTGGTCCGATCTTAATAGGATTTTGCCTTTATATGGAGAGAATAGTAAAACTAATAGATGCCGAGGTTGGTCAAGATATCTTGAAGAACAAAATTTTTTTTCATACAACTTAATTTTCGACCGATCGTTCCTATGGCAGCTATATGATATAGTGGTCCGATCTTAATAGGATTTTGCCTATATATGAGGAGTATAGTAAAACTAATAGATGCCGAGGTTGGTCAGGATATCTTGAAGAACAAAAAGGTTTTTTCATTCAACAACTTAATGTTCGACGGATGGTTCCTATAGCAGCTATATGATATAGTGGACCGATCTTAATAGGATTTTGCCTATATATGGAGAGTATAGTGAAACTAATAAATGCGGAGGTTGGTCAAGATATCTTGAAGAACAAAATGTTTTTCATACAACAAAACCTAATCTTCGACCGATCGTTCCTATGGCAGATTTATGATATAGTGGTCCCATCTTAATAGGATCTTGCATATATATGAGGAGTACAGTAAAACTAACAAATTTCGAATTTGGTCAAGATATCTTAAAAAACAAAATGTTTTTTCATACAACTTAATTCTCGAACGATCGTTCCTATGGCAGCTATATGATATAGTGGTCTTATCTTAATTGGATTTTGCCTATATATGAGGAGAACAGTAAAATTAATGAATGCCGAGTTTCGTCAAGATATCTTGAAAAAGAAATCGTTTTTTTATACAAAAACTTAATGTTCGACCGATCGTTCCTATGGCATCTATATGATATAGTTGTCCGATCTTAATAGGATTTTGCCTATATATGGAGAGAATAGTAAAACTAATAAATGCCGAGGTTGGTCAAGATAGCTTGAAGAACAAAATGTTTTTTCATACAACAACTTGATTTTCGACCGATCGGTCCTATGGCAGCTATATGATATAGTGATCCGATCTTAATAGGATTTTGCCTTTATATGAGAAGTATAGTTAAACTAATAAATGCCGAGGTTGGTCAAGATGTCTCGAAGAACAAAATGTTTTTTCATACAACAACTTAATTTTCGACCGATCGTTCCTATGGCAGCTATATGATATAGTGGTCCGATCTTAATAGGATTTTGCCTATATATGAGGAGTATAGTAAAACTAATAGATGCCGAGGTTGGTCAGGATATCTTGAAGAACAAAATGTTTTTTCATTCATCAACTTAATGTTCGACGGATGGTTCCTATAGCAGCTATATGATATAGTGGTCCGATCTTAATAGGATTTTGCCTATATATGGAGAGTATAGTGAAACTAATAAATGCGGAGGTTGGTCAAGATATCTTGAAGAACAAAATGTTTTTCATACAAGAAAACCTAATCTTCGACCGATCGTTCCTATGGCAGATTTATGATATAGTGGTCCGATCTTAATAGGACATTGCCTATCTATAAGGAGGACAGTAAAACTTATAAATGCCGAATGTGGTCAAGATATCTTAAAAAACAAAATGTTTTTTCATACAACTTAATTCTCGAACGATCGTTCCTATGGCAGCTAAATGATAAAGTGGTCCATTCTTAATTGGATATTGCCTATATATGAGGAGAACAGTAAAATTAATGAATGCCGAGTTTCGTCAAAATATCTTGACAAAGAAATCGTTTTTTTATACAAAAACTTAATATTCGACCGATCGTTCCTATGGCATCTATATGATATAGTGGTCCGATCTTAATATGCTTTTGCATATATATGAGATGTACAGTCAAACTAATAAATGCCGATTTTGGTCAAGATATCTTAAAAAACAAAATGTTTTTTCGTACAACAACTTAATTTTCGACCGATCGTTCCTATGGCAGCTTTATGATATAGTGGTCCGATCTTAATAGGATTTTGCCTATATATGGAGAGTATAGTAAAACTAATAGATGCCGAGGTTGGTCAAGATATCTTGAAGAACAAAATGTTTTTCATACAACAAAACCTAATCTTCGACCGATCGTTCCTCTGGCAGATTTATGATATAGTGCTCCGATCTTAATAGGACATTGCCTATCTATGAGGAGTACAGTAAAACTAATAAATGCCGAATTTGGTCAAGATATCTTAAAAAACCAAATGTTTTTACGTACAACAACTTAATTTTCGATCGATCGTTCCTATGGCAGTTGTATGATATAGTGGTCCGACCTTAATAGGACTTTGCCTATATATGAGGAGTATAGTAACACTAATAGTTGCCGAGGTTGGTCAAGATATCTTGAAGAACAAAATGTTTTTTCATACAACAACTTAATGTTCGACGGATGGTTCCTATAGCAGCTATATGATATAGTGGTCCGATCTTAATAGGATTTTGCCTATATATGGAGAGTATAGTGAAACTAATAAATGCGGAGGTTGGTCAAGATATCTTGAAGAACAAAATGTTTTTCATACAACAAAACCTAATCTTCGACCGATCGTTCCTATGGCAGATTTATGATATAGTGGTCCGATCTTAATAGGACATTGCCTATCTATGAGGAGTACAGTAAAACTTATAAATGCCGAATGTGGTCAAGATATCTTAAAAAACAAAATGTTTTTTCATACAACAAAACCTAATCTTCGACCGATCGTTCCTATATCAGCTATAAGATATAGTGGTCTAATCTTAATTGGATATTGCCTATATATGAGGAGAACAGTAAAATTAATGAATGCCGAGTTTCGTCAAGATATCTTGAAAAAGAAATCGTTTTTTTATACAAAAACTTAATGTTCGACCGATCGTTCCTATGGCATCTATATGATATAGTTGTCCGATCTAAATAGGATTTTGCCTATATATGGAGAGTATAGTAAAACTAATAAATGCCGGGGTTGGTCAAGATATCTTGAAGAACAAAATTTTTTTTCATACAAAAACTTAATTTTCGACCGATCGTTCCTATGGCAGCTATATGATATAGTGATCCGATCTTAATAGGATTTTGCCTATATATGAGGAGTATAGTTAAACTAATAAATGCCGAAGTTGGTCAAGATATCTCGAAGAACAAAATGTTTTTTCATACAACTTAATTTTCGACCGATCGTTCCTATGGCAGCTATATGATATAGTGGTCCGATCTTAATAGGATTTTGCCTATATATGAGGAGTATAGTAAAACTAATAGATGCCGAGGTTGGTCAGGATATCTTGAAGAACAAAATGTTTTTTCATTCAACAACTTAATGTTCGACGGATGATTCCTATAGCAGCTATATGATATAGTGGTCCGATCTTAATAGGATTTTGCCTATATATGGAGAGTATAGTGAAACTAATAAATGCGGAGGTTGGTCAAGATATCTTGAAGAACAAAATGTTTTTCATACAAGAAAACCTAATCTTCGACCGATCGTTCCTATGGCAGATTTATGATATAGTGGTCCGATCTTAATAGGACATTGCCTATCTATGAGGAGTACAGTAAAACTTATAAATGCCGAATGTGGTCAAGATATCTTAAAAAACAAAATGTTTTTTCATACAACAAAACCTAATCTTCGACCGATCGTTCCTATGGCAGTTATATGATATAGTGGTCCCATCTTAATAGGATCTTGCATATATATGAGGAGTACAGTAAAACTAATAAATTTCGAATTTGGTCAAGATATCTTAAAAAACAAAATGTTTTTTCATAGAACTTAATTCTCGAACGATCGTTCCTATGGCAGCTAAATGATATAGTGGTCCATTCTTAATTGGATATTGCCTATATATGAGGAGAACAGTTAAATTAATGAATGCCGAGTTTCGTCAAAATATCTTGAAAAAGAAATCGTTTTTTTTATACAAAAACTTAATATTCGACCGATCGTTCCTATGGCATCTATATGATATAGTGGTCCGATCTTAATATGCTTTTGCATATATATGAGATGTACAGTCAAACTAATAAATGCCGATTTTGGTCAAGATATCTTAAAAAACAAAATGTTTTTTCGTACAACAACTTAATTTTCGACCGATCGTTCCTATGGCAGCTTTATGATACAGTGGTCCGATCTTAATAGGATTTTGCCTATATATGAAGAGTATAGTAAAACTAATAGATGCCGAGGTTGGTCAAGATATCTTGAAGAACAAAATGTTTTTCATACAACAAAACCTAATCTTCGACCGATCGTTCCACTGGCAGATTTATGATATAGTGCTCTGATCTTAATAGGACATTGCCTATCTATGAGGAGTACAGTAAAACTAATAAATGCCGAATTTGGTCAAGATATCTTAAAAAACCAAATGTTTTTACGTACAACAACTTAATTTTCGATCGATCGTTCCTATGGCAGTTGTATGATATAGTGGTCCGACCTTAATAGGACTTTGCCTATATATGAGGAGTATAGTAACACTAATAGTTGCCGAGGTTGGTCAAGATATCTTGAAGAACAAAATGTTTTTTCATACACCAACTTAATTTTAGAGCAATCGTGCCTATGGCAGCAATATGATACAGTGGTCCGATCTTAATAGGATCTTGCATATATATGAGGAGTACAGTAAAACTAATAAATTCCGAATTTGGTCAAGATATCTTAAATAACAAAATGTTTTTTTATACAACTTAATTTTCGACCGATCATTCCTATGGCAGCTAGATGATATAGTGGTCCGATCTTAATAGGATTTTGCATATATATGAGCAGTATGGTAAAACTAATAAATGCCTAGTTTGGTCAAGATAAAGAAAATGTTTTTATATACATAAACTTAATGTTCGACCGATCGTTCCTATGGCAGATATATGATTTAGTGGTCCGATCTTAATATTATTTTGCGTAAATATGAGGAGTGCAGTAAAACTAATACATGGCGAGTTTGGACAAGATATCTTGAAAAACAAAATGTTTTTTCATACAACTTAATTTTCGACCGATCGTTCCTATAGCAGCTATATGATATAGTGGTCCGATCTTAATAAGATTTTGCAGATATATGAGGTGTACAGTAAAATTAATAAATGCCGAGGTTGGGCGAGATATCTTAAAGAACAAAATGTTTTTTCGTACAACTTAATTTTCAACCCATCGTTCCTATGGCAGCTATATGATATAGTGGTCCGATCTTAATAGGATTTTTCCTATATATGGAGAGTATAGTAAAACTAATTAATACCAAGTTTAGTTAAGATATCTTGAAAAAGAAAATGTTTTTTCATACCTATCAATTTTCGACCGATCGTTCCTTTGGCAGCTATATGATATAGTGGTCCGATATCCGAGTTTGGTCAAGATAACTTGAAAAAGAAAATGTTTTTTCATACAACAGCTTAATTTTCGACTGATCGTTCCTATGGCAGCTAAATGACATAGTGGTCCGATATCAATAGGATTTTGCATATATATGAGGAGTATGAGAAAAATAATAAATTAATAGGATCTTGCATATATATGAGGAGTATATTGAAACTAATAAATACCGAGTTTGGTCAAGATATCTAGAAAAACAAAATGTTTTTCATACAACAACTTAGATTTCGATCGATCGATTTTACACATATATGAGAAGTATAGTAAAACTAATAAATGCCGAGGTTGGTCAAGATATCTTAAAAAAGAAATAGTTTTTTTATACAAAAACTTAATGTTCGACCAATCGTTCCTATAGCAGCTTTATGATATAGTGGTCCGATCTTAATAGGATATTGCCTATATATGAGACGTACAGTAAAACTAATAAATTCCGAATTTGGACAAGATATCTTAAAAAACAAAATGTTTTTACGTACAACAACTTAATTTTCGACCGATCGTTCCTATGGCAGCTATATGATATAGTGGTCCGATCTTAATAGGATTTTGCCTATATATGAGGAGTATAGTAAAACTAATAGATGCCGAGGTTGGTCAAGATATCTTGAAGAACAAAATGTTTTTCATACAAAAACTTAATTTTCGACCGATCGTGCCTATGGCAGCTTTATGTGGTCCGATCTTAATAGGATTTTGCCTATATATGGAGAGTATAGTAAAACTAATAGATGCCGAGGTTGGTCAAGATATCTTGAAGAACAAAATGTTTGTCATACAACAAAACTTAATCTTCGACCGATCGTTCCTATGGCAGCTATATGATATAGTCGTCCGATCTTAATGAGATATTGCCTACATATGGAGAGTATAGTAAAACTAATAGATGCCGAGGTTGGTCAAGATATCTTGAAGAACAAAATGTTTTTTCATACAACAACTTAATATTCGACCGATCGTTCCTATGGCTGCTATATGATATAGTGGTCTAATCTTAATAGGATATTGCCTATATATGAGAGGAACAGTGAAATTAATGAATGCCGAGTTTGGTCAAGATATCTTGAAAAATAAATCGTTTTTTTATACAAAAACTTAATGTTCGATCGATCGTTCCTAAAGCAGCTATATGATATAGTGGTCCGATCTTAATAGGATTTTGCCTATATATGAGGAGTATAGTAAAACTAATAGATGCCGAGGTTGGTCAAGATATCTTGAAGAACAAAATGTTTTTTCATACAAACACTTAATTTTCGACCGATCGTACCTATGGCAGCTTCATGATATAGTGGTCCGATCTTAATAGGATATTGCCTATATATGAGACGTACAGTAAAACTAATAAATTCCGAATTTGGACAAGATATCTTAAAAAACAAAATGTTTTTACGTACAACAACTTAATTTTCGACCGATCGTTCCTATGGCAGCTATCTGATATAGTGATCCGATCTTAATAGGATTTTGCCTATATATGGAGAGCATTGTAAAACTAATAAATGCCGATGTTGGACAAGATGTCTTAAAAAAGAAATCGTTTTTTTATAAAAAAAACTTAATGTTCGACCAATCGTTCCCATAGCAGTTTAATGATATAGTGGTCCGATCTTAATAGGATATTGCCTATATATGAGACGTACAGTAAAACTAATAAATGCCGAATTTGGTCAAGATATCTTAAAAAACAAAATGTTTTTACGTACAACAACTTAATTTTCGACCGATCGTTCCTATGGCAGCTATCTGATATAGTGATCCGATCTTAATAGGATTTTGCCTATATATGGAGAGTATTGTAAAACTAATAAATGCCGATGTTGGTCAAGATATCTTGAAGAACAATATGTTTTTTATACAACTTAATTTTCGACCGATCGTCCCTATGGCAGATATATGATATAGTGGATCGATCTTAATAGGATCTTGCATATATATGAGGAGTACAGTAAAACTAATGGATGCCGAGGTTGGTCAAGATATCTTAAAAAAACAAAATGTTTTTTCATACAACTTAATTTTCGACCGATCGTTCCTATGGCTGCTATATGATATAGTGGTCTAATCTTAATAGGATATTGCCTATATATGAGAGGAACAGTGAAATTAATGAATGCCGAGTTTGGTCAAGATATCTTGAAAAATAAAATGTTTTTACGTACAACAACTTAATTTTCGACCGATCGTTCCTATGGCAGCTATATGATATAGTGGTCCGATCTTAATAGGATTTTGCCTATATATGAAAAGTATTGTAAAACTAATAAATGCCGATGTTGGTCAAGATATCTTAAAGAACAATATGTTTTTTATACAACTTAATTTTCGACCGATCGTCCCTATGGCAGATATATGATATAGTGGTCTAATCTTAATAGGATATTGCCTATATATGAGAGGAACAGTGAAATTAATGAATGCCGAGTTTGGTCAAGATATCTTGAAAAATAAATCGTTTTTTTATACAAAAACTTAATGTTCGATCGATCGTTCCTAAAGCAGCTATATGATATAGTTGTCCGATCTTAATAGGATATTGCCTATATATGAGACGTACAGTAAAACTAATAAATGCCGAATTTGGTCAAGATATCTTAAAAAACAAAATGTTTTTACGTACAACTTAATTTTCGACCGATCATTTCTATGGCAGCTATCTGATATAGTGATCCGATCTTAATAGGATTTTGCCTATATATGGAGAGTATTGTAAAACTAATAAATGCCGATGTTGGTCAAGATATCTTGAAGAACAATATGTTTTTTATACAACTTAATTTTCGACCGATCGTCCCTATGGCAGATATATGATATAGTGGTCCGATCTTAAAAGGATCTTGCATATATATGTGGAGTACAGTAAAACTAAAGGATGCCGAGGTTGGTCAAGATATCTTAAAAAACAAAATGTTTTTTCATACAACTTAATTTTCGACCGATCGTTCCTATGGCTGCTATATGATATAGTGGTCTAATCTTAATAGGATATTGCCTATATATGAGAGGAACAGTGAAATTAATGAATGCCGAGTTTGGTCAAGATATCTTGAAAAATTAATCGTTTTTTTATACAAAAACTTAATGTTCGATCGATCGTTCCTAAAGCAGCTATATGATATAGTGGTCCGATCTTAATATTATTTTGCGTAAATATGAGGAGTATAGTAAAACTTATAGATGCCGAGGTTGGTCAAGATATCTTGAAGAACAAAATGTTTTTTCATGCAAAAACTTAATTTTCGACCGATCGTGCCTATGGCAGCTTTATGATATAGTGGTCGGATCTTAATAGGATTTTGCCTATATATAGAGAGTATAGTAAAACTAATAGATGCCGAGGTTGGTCAAGATATCTTGAAGAACAAAATGTTTGTCATACAACAAAACCTAATCTTCGACCGATCGTTCCTATGGCAGATATATGATATAGTCGTCCGATCTTAATGAGATATTGCCTATATATGGAGAGTATAGTAAAACTAATAGATGCCGAGGTTGGTCAAGATATCTTGAAGAACAAAATGTTTTTTCATACAACAACTTAATTTTCGACCGATCGCTCCTATGGCAGCAATATGATATAATGGCCCGATCTTAATAGGATCTTGCATATATATGAGGAGTACTGTAATACCAATAAATTCCGAATTTGGTCAAGAATTCTTAAAAAAAAAAATGTTTTTACGTACAACAACTTAATTTTCGACCGATCGTTCCTATGGCAGCTATCTGATATAGTGATCCGATCTTAAGAGGATTTTTCATATATGGAGAGTATTGTAAAACTAATAAATGCCGATGTTGGTCAAGGTATCTTGAAGAACAATATGTTTTTTATACAACTTAATTTTCGACCGATCGTCCCTATGGCAGATATATGATATAGTGGTCCGATCTTAATAGGATCTTGCATATATATGAGGAGTACAGTAAAAATAATGGATGCCGAGGTTGCTCAAGATATCTTAAAAAACAAAATGTTTTTTCTTACAACTTAATTTTCGACCGATCGTTCCTATTGCTGCTATATGATATAGTGGTCTAATCTTAATAGGATATTGCCTATATATGAGAGGAACAGTGAAATTAATTAATGCCGAGTTTGGTCAAGATATCTTGAAAAATAAATCGTTTTTTTATACAAAAACTTAATGATCGACCGATCGTTCCTAAAGCAGCTATATGATATAGTGGTCCGATCTTAATAGGATTTTGCCTATATATGAGGAGTATAGTTAAACTAATAGATGCCGAGGTTGGTCAAGATATCTTGAAGAACAAAATGTTTTTTCATACAAAAACTTAATTTACGACCGATCGTGCCTATGGCAGCTTTATGATATAGTGGTCCGATCTTAATAGGATTTTGCCTATTTATGGAGAGTATAGTAAAACTAATAGATGCCGAGGTTGGTCAAGATATCTTGAAGAACAAAATGTTTGTCATACAACAAAACCTAATCTTCGACCGATCGTTCCTATGGCAGATATATGATATAGTCGTCCGATCTTTACGACATATTGCCTATATATGGAGTGTATAGTAAAACTAACAGATGCCGAGGTAGGGCAAGATATCTTGAAGAACAAAATGTTTTTTCATACAACAACTTAATTTTCGACCGATCGCTCCTATGGTAGCAATATGATACAGTGGTCCGATCTTAATAGGATCTTGCATATATATGAGGAGTACAGTAAAACCAATAAATTCCGAATTTGGTCAAGATATCTTAAAAAACAAAATGTTTTTTCATAATACTTAATTTTCGACCGATCGTTCCTATGGCAGCTATATGATATAGTGGTCCGAACTTAATAGGATTTTATATATATATGAGGAGTACAGTAAAACTAATAAATGCCGAGTTTGGACAAGATATCTTGAAAAACAAAATGTCTTTTCATTCAACTTAATTTTCGACCGATCAATCATATGACAGCTTTATGATATAGTGGTCCGCTCTTAATATGATTTTGCCCATATATGAAGAATATAGTAAAACTAATTAATGCCGAGTTAATTTTCGACCGATCGTATTGCCTATATATGAAAGGAACAGTGAAATTAATGAATGTCGAGTTTGGTCAAGATATCTTGAAAAAGAATAAGTTTTTTTTACATAAACTTAATGTTCGACCGATCGATCCTAAAGCAGCTATATGATATAGTGGTCCGGTCTCAATAGGATTTTGCCTTTCTATGGAGAGTATAGTAAAACTAATAGATGCCGAGGTTGGTCAAGATATCTTGAAGAACAAAATATTTTTCATTTAACTTAATTTTCGACCGATCGTTCCTATGGCAGCAATATGATATAGTGGTCCGAACTTAATAGGATCTTGCATATATATGAGGAGTACAGTAAAACTAATAAATGCCGAATTTGGTCAACATATCTTAAAAAGCAAAATGTTTTTACGTACAACTTAATTTTCGACCGATCGTTCCTATGGCAGATACATGATATAGTGGACCGATCTTAATAGGATATGGCCTATATATGAGGAGTACAGCAAAACTAATAAATGCCGAATTTGGTCAACATATCTTAAAAAACAAAACGTTTTTACGTACAACTTAATTTTCGACCGATCGTTCCTATGGCAGCTATATGAGATAGTGGTCCGATCTTAATAGAATTATCCCTATATATGGAGAGTATAGTAAAATTAATAAATGCCGAGGTTGGTCAAGATTTCTTGAAGAACAAAATGTTTTTTCATACAACTTAATTTTCGACCGATCGTTCCTATGGCAGCTATATGATATACTGGTCCGATCTTAATAGGATTTTGCATATATATGAGGAGTATAGTGAAACTAATAAATGCCGAGTTTGGTCAAGATATCTTAAAAAAAAAATGTTTGTCTTACAACAAAAGCTAATCTTCGACCGAACGTTCCTATGGCAGATACATGATATAGTGGTCCGATCTTAATAGGATATGGCCTATATATGAGGAGTACAGTAAAACTAATAAATGCCGAATTTGGTCAACATATCTTAAAAAACAAAATGTTTTTACGTACAACTTAATTTTCGACCGATCGTTCCTATAGCAGCTATATGAGATAGTGGTCCGATCTTAATAGAATTATGCCTATATATGGAGAGCATAGTAAAATTAATAAATGCCGAGGTTGGTCAAGATATCTTGAAGAACAAAATGTTTTTTCATACAAAAACTTAATTTACGACCGATCGTGCCTATGGCAGCTTTATGATATAGTGGTCCGATCTTAATAGGATTTTGCCTATTTATGGAGAGTATAGTAAAACTAATAGATGCCGAGGTTGGTCAAGATATCTTGAAGAACAAAATGTTTGTCATACAACAAAACCTAATCTTCGACCGATCGTTCCTATGGCAGATATATGATATAGTCGTCCGATCTTTACGACATATTGCCTATATATGGAGTGTATAGTAAAACTAACAGATGCCGAGGTAGGGTAAGATATCTTGAAGAACAAAATGTTTTTTCATACAACAACTTAATTTTCGACCGATCGCTCCTATGGTAGCAATATGATACAGTGGTCCGATCTTAATAGGATCTTGCATATATATGAGGAGTACAGTAAAACCAATAAATTCCGAATTTGGTCAAGATATCTTAAAAAACAAAATGTTTTTTCATAATACTTAATTTTCGACCGAACGTTCCTATGGCAGCTATATGATATAGTGGTCCGAACTTAATAGGATTTTATATATATATGAGGAGTACAGTAAAACTAATAAATGCCGAGTTTGGACAAGATATCTTGAAAAACAAAATGTCTTTTCATTCAACTTAATTTTCGACCGATCGTTCCTATGGCAGCTATATGATATAGTGGTCCGATATCAATAAGATTTTGCATATATATGAGGAGTATAGGAAAAGTTATAAAAAAATACCGAGTTTGGTCAAGATATCTTGATAAACAAAATGTTTTTTCATACAACTTAATTTTCGACCGATCAATCATATGACAGCTTTATGATATAGTGGTCCGCTCTTAATATGATTTTGCCCATATATGAAGAATATAGTAAAACTAATTAATGCCGAGTTAATTTTCGACCGATCGTATTGCCTATATATGAAAGGAACAGTGAAATTAATGAATGTCGAGTTTGGTCAAGATATCTTGAAAAAGAGTAAGTTTTTTTTACATAAACTTAATGTTCGACCGATCGATCCTAAAGCAGCTATATGATATAGTGGTCCGGTCTCAATAGGATTTTGCCTTTCTATGGAGAGTATAGTAAAACTAATAGATGCCGAGGTTGGTCAAGATATCTTGAAGAACAAAATATTTTTCATTTAACTTAATTTTCGACCGATCGTTCCTATGGCAGCAATATGATATAGTGGTCCGAACTTAATAGGATCTTGCATATATATGAGGAGTACAGTAAAACTAATAAATGCCAAATTTGGTCAACATATCTTAAAAAACAAAATGTTTTTACGTACAACTTAATTTTCGACCGATCGTTCCTATGGCAGATACATGATATAGTGGACCGATCTTAATAGGATATGGCCTATATATGAGGAGTACAGTAAAACTAATAAATGCCGAATTTGGTCAACATATCTTAAAAAACAAAACGTTTTTACGTACAACTTAATTTTCGACCGATCGTTCCTATGGCAGCTATATGAGATAGTGGTCCGATCTTAATAGAATTATGCCTATATATGGAGAGTATAGAAAAATTAATAAATGCCGAGGTTGGTCAAGATTTCTTGAAGAACAAAATGTTTTTTCATACAACTTAATTTTCGACCGATCGTTCCTATGGCAGCTATATGATATACTGGTCCGATCTTAATAGGATTTTGCATATATATGAGGAGTATAGTGAAACTAATAAATGCCGAGTTTGGTCAAGATATCTTAAAAAAAAAATGTTTGTCTTACAACAAAAGCTAATCTTCGACCGAACGTTCCTATGGCAGATACATGATATAGTGGTCCGATCTTAATAGGATATGGCCTATATATGAGGAGTACAGTAAAACTAATAAATGCCGAATTTGGTCAACATATCTTAAAAAACAAAATGTTTTTACGTACAACTTAATTTTCGACCGATCGTTCCTATAGCAGCTATATGAGATAGTGGTCCGATCTTAATAGAATTATGCCTATATATGGAGAGCATAGTAAAATTAATAAATGCCGAGGTTGCTCAAAATTTCTTGAAGAACAAAATGTTTTTTCATACAACTTAATTTTCGACCGATCGTTCCTATGGCAGCTATATGATATACTGGTCCGATCTTAATAGGATTTTGCATATATATGAGGAGTATAGTGAAACTAATAAATGCCGAGTTTGGTCAAGACATCTTACAAAAAAAAATGTTTTTTCAAACAACAAAAATAACTTTCGACCGATCGTTCCTATGATAGATGTATGATACAGTGTTCAGATTTGAATGGGATTTTGCATAGATATAAGGAGTATAGTGAAACTAATAAATGCCGAGTTTGGTCAAGATATCTTAAAAAACAAAATGTTTTTTTATACAAAAACTTAGTGGCGGATCGGCTGTTGATGCTGATAGAATATGTATACTTTATGGGGTCGGAGATGTCTCCTTCTATGCGTGACACATTTCACTACAAAATTATAAGATCCTCTGCAAGGGTATAATAAATGCCGAGTTGGTTAAGATATCTTGAAAAACAAAATGTTTTTTCATACAACAAAACTTAATTTTCAACCGATCATTCCTTTGGCAGTTATATGATATATTGGTCCGATCTTAATAGAATTTTGCATGTATATGAGGAGTATAGTGAAACTAATTAATGCCGTATTTAGTCAAGATATCTTGACAAACAAAATGTTTTTTCATACAACAACTTAATTTTCAACCGATCGTTTTTATGACAGCTATATGATATCGTGCTCTGATATTAATAGGATATTGCATATATATAAGGAGTATAGGAAAAATAATAAATAAATGGTCAAGATATCTTGAATAACAAAATGTTTTTTCATACAAAACAAAACTTAATTTTCGTCCGATCGTTCGTATGGTAGCTATATGATATAGTGGTCCGATCTTAATAGGATTTTGCATAAATATGAGGAGTAAAGGGAAACTAATACATGCCGAGTTTGGTCAAGTTATCTTGAAAAACATAATGTTTTTTCATACAACACCTTAATTTTCGACCGATCGTTCCTATGACAGCTTTATGATATAGTAGTCCGTGTTGAAAATGATTTAATTTTTTAATAATCTTTTTATTTATTTGGGAGCAGCAAAGGTGCCGCTTCCAACGTTCAGTTGAATCTGATTTTTACATTTTTCCTTAGGTTATAAGTAAGTCTAAATCTCGTCGCTGCGCTGCCCATAGTTGGACAGCAGAGAGACGGTTATGTATATTCTATATGTTATAAGTATGTAATTATGCTCTCTAAAGCTGGAGCGCTAGGGTATATGCATGCCTTTCAGTTCGGTCAAGTGGTCGGCGCGTCTAACAGAATGCTGACACTTGCACATTCTGTGAGTGTGCTGATCGACTCGGCCACTTGGTTTATGACCGGGGTTTTGTTTATATAAACACTGCAACAAAGTGTTACAGTTGTTCTCTTTAAGTACTCTTGGTACAGTAGATATTCAATATATATGCATACTACATCTGCCTCCATTTGAAAAATAACGTAATATTATGAAGTTAATTTATAAGTACACTTTGCTTAATAGAATAATTTTTAATTAGCAAAGGAAAATTTTCCTACGCCTCTTTTATATATATATATATATATATATATATATATATAATTAAGTTGTACACGATAGGTTACTATAAAAAAATATATTTCAATTTATTATTTTCACTTAACGGCTACTTTTGTTGAGTATATTCAGATTTGCTTCCCGAATATGAACTGATTTATCTAACTGTTGCGGTCGCTTATCAAACTTCGCTTTGAGAGAGTTTGAGTCAAAATTGAGTGAAGTTTGAGCTGCGTCAGCAATTATGCGTGGGATAGTGCTCTGATGGGAACATTGACAGTGGCGTGATATTTAGGGTGAATTGTTTATGTCTACCAAAGGGGGACAGTGGTTACGACTATGGATATGTCACAAATTATGAAATAAACATTTTTAACCTATCCTTATGAACTCTTTGTTTTTTGTTTTTATTATTCGTTTTTATAATGTTATTTCTATCTCCTATTTTCGTTACTTTATACGGACCAGTATATTTATAATCTAGCTTATGACCTGTTTCATTTCTTAACAAGACTTTGTCACCTATTGATATATCTATGTTGTTTGTTTTCTGATCGTATAGTAGCTTATTTTTTTTTTATTTTCTTCTATCATTTTTCTGGCTCTTTTGTATGCTACTTCTAGTCTATATTTACTTTCCTTAGCATAGTCATCTATATTATATATGGTTTCTATATTATCTATACTATTAAATTGTTTTGGTAAATTATTTGTTTTACCAAATACTAACTCATATGGCAGTAATTATGTGCCATTGAGGGGGTCGTGTTGAAGCAGAAAACGAAATATCGAAGCCATACGTCCTAATCAGCTTGCTCAACCGATATATATGATCGTATGTATTCATTAAAAGTTCTATTGTTACGTTCTATTATTCTGACTGTTGGTGGTGTGCCGTAGATGTTATATTTTCAATTTTTAGGTATTTGCATAAATCGTTTATAATTGAATTCTTTTATTCTGTTCCCATGTCCGTAATGAACGTCTTCATTGGACCGTACTTCAGAAAAAATGATTCAAAAATTGCTTTAGCGACTGTGTTCGCGTTCTTATTTGGAACTGGTATGGCAAATAAATATTTAGTTAGATCACATATTAGAGTGACTGCATATTCATTGTCATTTTCTGATCTTGGTAGTGGACCAATAGTGTCTACAAAATATATATCACACAACTTTATTTTCGACCTATCGTTCCTTTGGCAGTTTAATGATATAGTGGTTCGATCTTAATATGATTTTGCACATATATGAGGGGTATAGTTAAACTAATAAATGCCGAGTTTGGTCAAGATATCTTGAAAAACAAAAAGGTTTTTTCATACAACAACTTAATTTTAGACCGCTCGTTCCTATGGCAGCTATATGATATAGTGGTCCGATATTAATATAATTTACCAGTATATGAAGAATATAGTTAAACTAATAAATGACGAGTTTGGTCAAGATATCTTGATAAGCAAAATGTTTTTTTATACAAAAGCTAAGTTACGACTCGGCTGTTGATGCTGATAGAATAAACGTACTTTATGGGGTCGGAGATGTCTCCTTCTATGCTTTACATATTTCACGACAAAATTATAATACCCTCTAAAAGGGTATAATAAATGCCGAGTTTGGTCAAGATATCTTGAAAAACAAAATATTTTTTCATACAACAAAACCTAATTTTCGACCGATCGTTCCTATGGCAGCTAAATGATATATTGGTCCGATCTTAATCGAATTTTGCGTATACATGAGAAGTATAGGGAAACTAATTAATGCCGAATGTGGTCAAGATATCTTGAAAAAAAAAAATGTTTTTTCATACCAGACAACTTAATTTTCGACCGATCGATTCTATGGCAGATATATGATATAGTGGTCCGATCTTAATAGGATATTCCCTATATATGAGGAGTACAGTAAAACTAATAAATGCCGAGTTTGGTCAAGATATCTTGGAAAAGAAAATGTTCTTTTATACAACAAATTAATTTTCGGCCGATCGATCCTATGGCAGCTTTATGATATAGTGGTCCGATCTTAATATGAATTTTCCTTTATGTGGGGAGTACAGTAAAACTAATAAATTCCGAGTTTGGTCAAGATATGTTGAAAAAGAGAATGTTTTTTCATACAACTTAATTTTCGACCGATCGTTCCTATTACAGCTTTATGATAGAGTGGTCCGATATTAATAGGATTAAGCCTGTTGTGCTTTTGAGCTTTTTCAATAGCTTTCACAAATAGAAATAATTAACTATTTAATTTTTGTGTTCAAAATTGTTTTATGTTTCTCAAAGTTACGAAAAGCAGGCAGACCCGAATTGGTCTGTGCTTATTATTTAAGAACAATAGTTTGTATATAGGCAAGCGAACCCGAATTAGAACATGCCAATTTTAGGGAAGAAACAATTATTAGTTATAATTTTGAGTAATGCAAGTGGCCGATGCGTACTAAATGCATGAAGCGAACGAACTTAACTAAATTCGATGCGCAGCATCGAGGCCTTCGCATAAGTAAAGCTAGGGCAATAAAACAATCGTTACAGCGAAGAGCGGCAGCTCTATGTTAATGAATTCTTAAGAGCGAAATTTAGGCACCTGCTTTGCAGAGCGAGTATTATAAGATAAAATTAAGATGCTGCTCTTATCAGTTGCGGGGTCGCTCCAGTTGTTTTGGCTGCGTAACCAGACATTCTCCCCCCGTTGGAAGGCATGGGCTTTCAACAGATTCCCTGATGGGCAATAGGCATAGCTCGTTTGCAGCTCTCCTCGTTTCCCCTGTTGCGGTCCGCAAAATGGCTACTCGAGCGACTCCATCCTTTCCCACGATTAGCTCTGTGATTCTCGCCAGTGGCCACCTTAGAGGCGGCAGATTTTCATCCTTTACGAGGACTATGTCGTTGACGCACAGGCTTGGTTTCGGAGTACGCCACTTGGAGCGCTGCTGAAGCAGTGTTAAGTATTCTTCACGCCAGCGAGACCAAGACAGTTGTTGGAGGTACGTTACGCGTTGCCAACCATCCAGACGATTGAATTGAAGGTGCGTCACATCAGGTTCAAGGAACGATGAGCTGGGTCCACCAATCAAGAAATGAGCTGGAGTGAGCACATCTAGTTCTGCTGGATCTTCTGAAAGTGGAAACAATGGCCTGGAATTAATTATCGATGCTATGTGGCAGGCTAGGGTGCGAAACTCTTCGAAGTTGAGAACACAAGATCCAACAGCACGATAAAAATTATGTTTCGCTGTCTTCACTGCTGCTTCCCAAAGGCCGCCAAAATGCGGTGAACGAGGAGGTATAAATTTCCAATCAATGGAATCAGCCATGCAAAAATTATGCACTGACGCAATATGATCACGACTTGTAAATAGACGCTTGAGATCCAGAAGCTCGTTTTTAGCGCCGACAAAGTTGGTTGCGTTATCCGACCATATCTGAGATGGCCTGCTTCGAGTCGATATAAACCTCTTAAGCGCATTCAAGCAAGAAGCTGTCGACAGATCCTTGACCAGTTCCAGGTGAACCGCTTTAGTCGCGAAGCATACGAAGACAGCCATGTAACATTTGACTGGAGCTTTATTTCGTACGTCTGGCTTAAAAAAAAATGGTCCACAATAGTCAACACCAGAGACTTCAAAGGCTCGACAAGCAGTCAAACGTTTTTTGGGCAGATCACCCATTATATGCTCTATTAATCGAGGCTTGGCACGAAAGCATCTCACACATTTTCCAACCACCTTGGATACGGCTATCCTTCCACCAATCGGCCAATACTGCAATCGAATATGAGCAAGAAGTGCCCGTGGACCAGCGTGTAAGTCCCGATTGTGAAACCGTGTGATGACCGAGTTTGTGATGGTGTGGTGACACGGGAGAATTATTGGATGGCGAGCGTCGAAATCCAGCGAAGAGTTTTTCAAGCGCCCATCAACTGTCAGAATTCCGAAATCATCCAAAAAAGGGTTAAGTGATGCGATACAACTGGACGGTTTAACAACTCTTTTCGATTGCAATGATTTGATCTCTTCCCACAGGTGTGCTCTCTGGACGAGCCTTAGTAAGAGTTGGGTCCCATGTTGTATATCAGACACTGTTAGTCCAGGATGCCTGCTTCTGTGTATGAATTTATAAATATATCCGAATATACACTGCATTGTATCAAATGAGTTGACGTATTTACAAGTGACAGTTATATCAACGAAGGGAGATGACGCAATAAGGACCCTTTTTTTAAGTTCGAGTTCTGTCCTTTCTGACAAGCAAGAAGTAGGCCAGTCCAATTTGTTTTTAACCAGATATTCTGGGCCGTTGAACCGCAGTGACGATTGATCTAATTCACTGGGCGTAGATCCTCTCGAGAGTATATCTGCCGGGTTGAGTGAAGTAGGCACGTAACGCCATTCCATGCCATTAGTTAGCTCTTTAACTGCTGTGACGCGATTAGCCACAGACACATTGAGCTTGCAGGGCTCGGTCCTTATCCAGGAAAGGCATACAGAAGAATCCGACCAACAGTAGAATTTTCCATCAAACAGATTCATTTTAGATATCTCACGCATGAGATTAGATAATAAGACGGCACCACAGAGCTCTAGCTTTGGAACTGTGATTGTTTTCAGAGGAGCTACACGCGACTTGGAACACAACAGCTGACAACTGGCTGATGTTCGTCGAGAAAGGACGTAGACACAGGCCCCATATGCTTCGATGCTGGCGTCGCAGAAACCGTGAACTTCTAACTCTGCTGCAGGTATTGACACGAGACGAGGAAATTTAAGAAACTGTGCCTTCTCAAAACTGCAGCAAAGATCATGCCAAGCTGTTGCCAGAGATGATGGCAAGCTCTCGTCCCACTCAAGCTTCTCCTTCCAGATCTGCTGCATAAAGATTTTAGCCTTGGCAATTATCGGCCCTATGAGTCCAAGCGGGTCATACAAGCGAGCTATGGTCGATAGTATTGACCTTTTTGATGGTTTAGATCTCTGCTGAATGGACGAAAACGAAAACAACAATCGATCCGACGCTGAGTCCCAAGCGAGTCCAAGAGTTTTGGTAATGTCGCTACCATCATCAAACTTTAGGGAAGATTCTCTGTCCTCTACGGGTATCCCTTTCAGTACAGCAGAATTGTTTGAGCACCACTTTCGCAACTTGAAGCCCCCACTTGCCAAGATTCCAGCCGTCTGATTAAGAAGTTCCTTTGCTTCTTGAATTGAATCACCCCCTGAAATGAGGTCATCAACGTAGAAGTCACGCCGCAAAATCCGAGATCCAATTGGAAAATTAGTTTCCTCATCCATAGACAGCTGATGCATAGTACGGATAGAGAGGAATGAAGCTGGTTTTGTTCCGTATGTAACTGTATCCAGCTTAAAAATTTTTATATCCTGTTCTGGCGAGTCTCGCCATAGAATGCATTGGAGAAAATCATCCGGTGCTGAAACGAGTACGCAGCGATACATTTTTCCAATATCTCCTGTTAGGGCGATTGGGAAATTACGAAAGCGAAGAAGGATATGAAACAGCGAGCTTTGAATAACAGGTCCAGCCATCAATAGTTCATTTAATGAATAACCTGACGAGGTAGATGCTGAGCCGTCGAAAACAACTCGCAATTTTGTCGTTGAACTGTCTTCTTTAAAGACACAGTGATGAGGAAGAAAGTATTGGAAAAGTCCTATAGACTCTGGAGCAACAGGCGACATATGACCAAGTTCCAAATATTCCTTTAGAAAGTTTGAATATTGAATCTTCAGATCTGGACGATTTTGTAGTTTGCGTTCCAGGATCAGGAACCGACGAAAGGCTTGTTGGTATGACGTCCCCAGACATTCCAAACTTCGCTTGAAGGGTAAACGAACTGAATATTGGCCACTAGGCAATCTGATATGAGTCTTTACGAAATGTTCTTCACAGATGTTTTCTTCCTTTGAAGTGGTAGGTGTACTTTCCAAGCAGGATTCTATCTCCCAAAATCTTCGAACCAATTCATCAGCACGTTCTTCAGAACTTGACTCAAGTTTGCCCGCAGTATGCTTTGCCATTAACATAGAACCACTCAAGCGGGGTCCGCCTCCAGAAACTACCCAACCAAGCCGTGTTTTTTGAAGACACGGTAGTCCTGGGAGAAGCCTTATCTGGCCGACGCTGAGAAGGTCGTAAAACAGACTAGCTCCAAGTAGCAAGTCCACGCGTTGAGGTTTAAAGAAAGACGGATCTGCAAGTTTTATGTTAGCGGGAATGTTCCAATTCGTCGTGTTGATAGTAAAACTCGGTTGGCTATCAGTTATGTTAGGTGCTACCAGAGCTGTAAGGCATGTTGAGTATTCAGAGACTTAAGACTGTATTGTGATAGTTACCGTGTTTCCTTCTGTTTCAAAACGAGAATCTCCTAGACCAGAGACAATGGCTGAGGACTTGTGCTTCGTTAGCTGAAGCTGTTGAGCAAGACGCGACGTTATAAAGTGAAGCTGAGAACCAGAATCCAAAAGGGCACGACAAGGTATCAAAGTGCCGGAGCGATTTCTTACAAAGATCATAGCCGTAGCCAAGACGACAACATCACTACTGAAATACTGGGCAACAAGAGATAGAGATGGATGTAGATGGCGATGACTTAGCGAAAGAGGCATGGGCTATCGGCGATGAATTTGCAGGCTCAGTCAGCTGACCAGACGGAGATACGGAATTGTTTAAATGCAGCACAGAATGATGTTTCGCCCCGCAGGTCCGACAGCATCCATAGCTGCATGATCGCAATTGATGACCTTTCTTTAGGCAATTCAAGCACAATGCAACTCGTTTTGCCTCCCTAAGCCGTAATGCAGGGGTCAAATTTCCAAATCGAGAACAATTATATATACTATGAACAGGGCTGTCACAAAAGACGCAGTCAGGGGCGTCGTGGTTAGTGGCGATAAATGACGATCTACTGGTGTTAATTGCTCTAGTTTTTCCCACCTGATGGCTAGGGGCATAGCTTGCCATAGCAAAATTTACGGTTTCCATTGTTCGGCATCTGTGCTCCAGAAACGTTGCCCTATGCTCCCACGATGGTATTAAATTAACGAACGATGAATCCTCTAGCCTTTCTTCCCATTTGGCTTGTGATATTGGGTCCAGCTTTTGTAAAATAATATGCACAATGATGCATCCGGCGATTTGTTCGGAGTTGCCCATGCTCCTTAACGCGCGAAAATGTGCGTTGAATTGGTCGGATAACTGCCTTAGCGACACGGCCGATCCACCTGCCACCCTCTTGAGCCCCAATATCTCAAGTATGTGTGCTTGAAAAACCAAACGTCTATTATTAAACCTTTTCTCCAATAAATTAAGTGCTTTGGCATAATTATCGTTTGTTATTTCCAATGATCGAATCGCGTCCAGCGCTGTATCCTTCAGGCACGATTGAAGATGCTGCACCTTTTCAATATCTGCTAGATCAGGATGATTTTCTATGACGGTTGTGAACATAGAATAAAAGTCGGCCCATTCTGTGTAACCACCACTGAGCGTAGGCAACTTTATTGAGGGTAGTGTTGGCGGTGCCTTAGCTCTAACTGTCTGCGAGGGCAGCACAGATTGGTCGCGAAATGTTGAGCAGGGCAATATTGAGACACGTTTCGCAATTTCACTCCGAACCGAAATTTCCATAGAAACTGCTAACTCGTCGAAGTCCTCACGCAATTGGTTACCGATTTCATCAAAGTCTAGTTCTTCGAGGCTAGTGTGAGTAATATCATATGAGGTCTAAAGCCGCTCGATTTGCTTCAGCCTAACACTCATTAATTGCACTAAGTGGCGAATTAGTTAGAGCATTTCGAAGTGTTTGCAAACTGTCATAAATTGAATTTGCGGTTCAGAAAGGTCACCCTGTTTGCAGAGGGCACTGCACTAGAGGCATTATTTTCGGTTGCCATTAGAAGCGCGACAGAAAGCGTATGCGAAACTAGCTGAGTAACTAACAACGGTGATCGCTAGTAAATGCAAACAGTTCAAAAAACAATAGTTGTCCAATAAGAACTTCGGCGAACGCAAGTGTCAAGCTATGTAATGAAGCAACGGCAATAGCTTTTACATAAGTACCGTACGAATGAGCAGAGACTTTAAGCGACCGAGAGAGTAGGCAAAGCGACGGTGATAAGTATGTATGTATATAAAGTGCACAAAACGAAATGCCAGGTGTTGCCTTTTAAGATTATTTCTTTAATGTAAAGCAAACAATCTTACAACAACACAAATAAAGTTCACGTCGGGGTCACCAAATGTTGCGCTATTGAGCTTTTTCAATAGCTTTCACAAATAGAAATAATTAACTATTTATTTTTTTTGTGTTCAAAATTGTTTTATATTTCTCAAAGTTACGATAAGCAGGCAGACCCGAATTGGTCTGTGCTTATTATTTAAGAACAATAGTTTGTATATAGGCAAGCGAACCCAAATTAGAACGTGCCAATTTTAGCGAAGAAACAATTATTAGTTATAATTTTGAGTAATGCAAGTGGCCGATGCGTACCAAATGCATGAAGCGAACGAACTTAACTAAATTCGATGCGCAGCATCGAGGCCTTCGCATAAGTAAAGCTAGGGCAATAAAACGATCGTTACAGCGAAGAGCGGCAGCTCTATGTTAATGAATTCTTAAGAGCGAAATTTAGGCACTGGCTTTGCAGAGCGAGTATCATAAGATAAAATTAAGGTGCTGCTCTTATCAGTTGCGAGGTCGCTCCAGTTGTTTTGGCTGCGTAACCAGACAATGCCTATATATGAGGAGTACATTAAAACTAATAAATGCCGAGTTTGGTCAAGATATCTTAAAAAAAAAATGTTCTTTCATACAACAACTTAATTTCGACCGATCGGCAGCTTTATGATATAGTGGTCCGATCTGAATATGATTTTGCACATCTATGAGTTGTAAAGTTTTACTAATAAATGCCGATTTTGGTCAATATATCATGAAGAACAAAATGTTTTTCATACAACAAAACCTAATTTTCGACCGATCGTTCTTATGGCAGCTAAATGATATATTGGTCCGATCTTAATAGAATTTTGCGTATACATGAGGAGTATAGTGAAACTAATTAATGCCGAGTGTGGTCAAGATATCTTGAAAAAAAATAAATGTTTTTTCATGCAAGAAAACTTAATATTCGACCGATCGTTCCCATGGCATATATATGATATAGTGGTCCGATCTTAATAGGATATTGCCTATATATGAGGAGTACAGTAAAACTAATAAATGCTGAGTTTGGTCAAGATATCTTGAAACAAAACAAAAACAAAAACTTAGTGACGAATCGGCTGTTGATGCTGATAGAATATATATACTTTATGAGGTCGGAGATGTCTCCTTCTATGCGTGACACATTTCACTACAAAATTATAAGACCCTCTGCAAGGGTATAATAAATGCCGAGTTGGTTAAGATATCTTGATATGTTTTTTTCATACGACAAAACTTAATTTTAGACAGATCATTCCTATGGCAGCTATATGTTATAGTGGTTCAAAATAAATAGTATATTGCATATATATGAGGAGTATAGAAAATATAATAAATAAATGCCGAGTTTGCTCAAGATATCTTGATAAAAAAACTTAATTTTCGAGCGATCGTTCCTAAGGCAGCCTTATGATATAGTGGTCCGATCTTTATATGATTTTGCACATATATGAGGGGTATAGTTAGACTAATAAATGCCGATTTTGGTCAAGATATCATGAAGAATAAAATGTTTTTCATACAGCAAAACCTAATTATCGACCGATCGTTCCTATGACAGCTTTATGATATAGTAGTCCGTGTTGAGAATGATTTAATTTTTTAATAATCTTTTTATTTATTTGGAAGCAGCGAAGGTGCCGCTTCCAACGTTCAGTTGAATCTGATTTTTACATTTTTTTACGCTGCGCTGCCCATAGTTGGACAGCAGAGAGACGGTTATGTATATTCTATATGTTATAAGTATGTAATTATGCTCTCTTAAGCTGAAGCGCTAGGGTATATGCATGCCCTTCAGTTCGGTCAAGTGATCGGCGCGTCTAACAGAATGCTGACGCTTGCACATTCTGTGAGCGCGCTGATCTACTCATATTTCGGTCACTTGGTTTATGACCGGGGTTTTGTTTATATAAACACTTTATATAACAACAATGTGTTACAGTCGTTCTCTTTAAGTACTCTTGGTACAGTAGATATTCAATATATATGCATACTACATCTGCCACCATTTGAAAAATAACGTAATATTATGAAGTTAATTTATAAGTACACTTTGCTTAAAAGAATAATTTTTAATTAGCAAAGGAAAATTTTCCTACGACTCTTTATATATATATATATATATATATATAGTGACATATCCATAGTCGCACCCACCCTTTAACATAACTTAGCACATAAGCATAAGCACAATTATAAACATTTCTAATATTGTAAACAAAGAGCTTGGTGATAACATCGACATTGGTCAAGATCAAACTGTCCCCCTTTGGTAGACATAAACAATTCACCCTAAATATCACGCCACTGTCAATGTTCCCATCAGAGCACTATCCCACGCATAATTGCTGACGCAGCTCAAACTTCACTCAATTTTGACTCAAACTCTCTCAATGCGAAGTATGCTAAGCGACCGCAACAGTTAGATAAATTAGTTCATATTCGGGAAGCAAATCTGAATGTACTCAACAAAAGTAGCCGTTAAGTGAAAATAATAAATTGAAATATATATTTTTATAGTAACCTAACGTGTAAAACTTAATTGGCGCAGCCGGTAGGATACGTCGGGAAAAAGTAAAGATCGCTAAAGGATAATTAATTCCCAGATCTAACGCACAATCGCGACCGAAAGTGTTGTCGGAGTGTAATAAACATTTTCTCGAATACGTATCCGCACAAGAACCTTCGGGTCACTAGTACCTTAATAATATTGACCCTTTGGGCAATAAAGCTACTACAGTTAATAACGACTGGATTTGCATATCGTTTGATCCCTGCAATACGTTGTTACTGAGTCTTTTTAAGACACACACAAAAAAAAAATAACATTTAAACAATAATCCATCACAAACTTTAACCTAAAATAAAGGTGCAAAATCAAAGAACAATAAAGTTTAAACCTACAAACTCAAAACTATTCAAAAAAAAGTGTATTACACCAAGATGACCATGGAATTATCAGAACAACACCTCAACCAGGCCCTTTCACAACTTAGACAGGTGCCAAGCTTTAACGGATCAACGGATCAACTAAACGCCTTCATTAAAAGGATAGATTACATCCTACACCTGTATCCAACCCAACTTGGCAGGAGCTGAGAAACGCATTGATTGAAGAATACAAAGTGCAGACACCATTTGAAGAACTCCTTCGACGCTTATACAACACGAATTACCAAGGAAACGTCCGTAAGTTCATCGAGGAGCTCGAAAATAAATCTTTTGTTATATTAAATAAGTTAGCATTAGAAAATATACCTGGCAATACAACCCTTTATACAAATGCTATGAATAACACAATCAAAGATGTTATTACAAAAAAATTACCAGATAGGCTTTTCATGATGTTACCCAGATACGACATTACGTCGACACAAAAACTAAAGCAAGTAGCTCAAAGAGAGGGATTATATGAAAATAGTGTTACTGAAAAACCTAAAAATAATAATGTTCAGGGAAATCCAAATAACAATCGTAGGAACATAGGAAATTATCAGCAAAATGCTAACCCAACCACCATTTCAAGTGGTTATTCCAACACGAATCAGAGTTATCACGCACAAAATAAACAGCACAATAAGTCCGAAGACAATCAGAAAGCTCACCACGAGTTCCAACAGAAATTAAGTCAAGGTAGATACCAAAATCCCTTAAACTACCAAAATCAGTCCCATTCACGCTTGAATGCACCAAACCCTCCGACTAAACGTCAAAGAGATAGTAACAGTGGGCAGATGAAAATGGATACATCCGAAAACTTGGAACAAACAGAAGAAATCCATTCATAAAATTGATTATGAATGACGAAGTTCTAAGATGTGTCATCGACACAGGTTCAACCATAAATCTAATGAAAACAAACCGCTTAAATTTTCCAGTTTACAACGAAACATTAAAGGTTCACACCATAAATGGTGTTATTGAATTAAAACAAAGTACACGCTTAGGAGCAAGCAAAATTTGTCAGAGCAAACAAAAATTCTATATTCACGACTTCTCAGAGCATTATGATGTTCTGATTGGGAGAGAATACCTTGAGGCATGTCAAGCAAAAATAGACTATGCACAAGAATCCGTAACCTTAGGAGAATTTAACTTTTGTTTTAGATATAATGACGAAGAGGTCGAAGAGGACATGACCGCACAAGAGTGCCTTGATCCACCCTCAACAGAGGACAGACCATTTAACTTCGCTATTAATAATGAATTAATAGAAAACAATGAGTTTAGGCTAGAGCACCTAAACTCAGAAGAAAAAGAAAAAATAAAAAAGAGTTTTACACGAATTTCCTGATATCCAGTACCATGAAGGTGACAATTTGACTTTCACTAGTACAATTAAACACAAAATTCTAACAAAACATGAGGACCCAATTTACAAAAGTCCATACAAATATCCTCAAATATACGATGAGGAAGTAAATAAACAAATAAGCGATATGATAAAACAAAATATCATACGTAAATCCAAATCCCCTTACTGCTCACCAGTAATAATCGTTCCAAAGAAAAACGATGCATCTGGAAAGCAAAAGTTCCGGTTAGTCATAGATTACCGCAATCTCAATGAACTAACTATTAATGATAAATACCCTATCCCGATCATGGATGAAATATTAGACAAACTTGGAAAATGTCAATATTTCACAACCATTGATCTAGCCAAAGGCTTCCACCAAATCCAAATGGATCCTGGTTCAATACCCAAGACCGCATTTTCGACTAAACATGGCCATTACGAGTACACTCGCATGCCATTTGGTCTTAAGAATGCACCTGCAACATTCCAACGTTGTATGAACAATCTCTTAGAAGATTTAATTTTTAAGGATTGTCTGGTCTACTTAGACGACATTATTATTTTTTCCACTTCATTGGAGGAACACATATTGTCGCTACAAAAGGTATTTAAGAAGCTTAGAGAAGCTAACTTAAAACTACAGTTGGATAAATGCGAGTTTATGAGAAAAGAAACTGAATTTCTCGGTCACATCATCACAACTGAGGGTTTAAAACCAAATCCCAACAAGATGCAAGCAATTGTCAAATTCCCAATTCCAAAAACCCCAAAAGAAATTAAATCATTTCTAGGATTATGTGGTTTCTATAGGAAATTTATACCAAATTTCGCTAATATAGTAAAACCATTAACACTTAAATTAAAAAAGGGAGCAAAAATCAATATAAAAGACAGAGACTACGAACTAGCGTTTGAAAAGCTAAAAGTACTCATAACATCCGACCCAATTTTAATATACCCTAACTTCGAAAAACCATTTTCATTAACTACAGACGCGAGTAATATGGCAAAAGGGGCCGTCCTTTCGCAAGAGCATAAGCCTATATGCTATGCAAGTGGAACTCTCAACGAGCATGAGTTAAATTATTCAACGATTGAAAAAGAATTATTAGCAATCGTTTGGGCCACTAAATACTTTAGGTCCTATCTCTTTGGTCGACAATTTCAAATCCTTAGTGATCACAGACCACTCGTCTGGTTAAATAATATGAGAGAACCTAACATGAAATTACAAAGGTGGAAAATCAAGCTAAATGAGTTTGATTTCCAAATTAAATACGTCCCAGGAAAAGAAAATTATGTGGCAGATGCTCTGTCCAGAATTCAATTAAACGAAAACTTCTTAGGCGAAGATACAATTAGCACAAGAGCAACAAAACATAGTGCTCAAGAAGACAACAGTAACCATTTACAAATCACAGAAAGACCACTTAATTATTATAATCGACAAATAGAATTTAAAAAGGAACCGAGAACGAAACAAAAGTTACGAATTACTTTCACAAAACCAACATAAAAATTACGTACAAAGACAAGACTAACACGCATGCCAAAGAATTAATAAAAGAATACTTATGCACAAAGAAAAGTGTGCTATACTTCCACATCGAAGCAGATTTTCCAATTTTTCAAGAAGCCTACTTAGAAATAATAAGTCCGAATAATTCAACAAAGGCAATGAAAACTAGTACAAAATTAATAGACCTTCAAACATACGCAGAATTCAAAGAATTAATATTAAAAAAGCACAAAGAATTATTACATCCAGGAATTGAAAAAACTATCAATTGGTTCAAAGAAACCCACTATTTCCCAGATTATCAAAATTTAATTCAAAATCTAATAAATGAATGTGAGATTTGCAACATCGCAAAAACAGATACAAAATTAACTTTCGAAATAACTCCGGAAATCGCTAATATCCGAGAAAAATATGTAATGGATTTTTACATAGTAGGAGATAAACAATTTTTATCTTGCATTGATATCTATTCAAAATTTGCATCATTAGTAGAAATAAAAAGTAGAGACTGGCTAGAACCAAACGAGCTATATTACAAGTGTTCAACCAAATGGGTAAACCCATCGAAAAAAAAGCAGACAAAGACTCAGCTTTTATGTGCACAGCTTTACAATTATGGCTAAAATCAGAAGCAGTAAATATTAATATAACCACTAGTAAAAATGGTATATCCGACGTAGAACGATTTCATAAGACAGTTAACGAAAAACTAAGAATCATTAACAGCGACTCAGACGTCGAAAATAAACTTACAAAATTTGAAACTATACTCTACACGTACAATCATAAAACAAAGCACAAAACGACTAACAGAACACCAGCGGACATATTCATATACGCAGGTACAACAAAAACGAACAAATTATGAAATTGACACTAGATACAAACACTCACCATTAGTTAAATCAAAGACGACAACCCCGTTCAAGAAAACAGGAGATCTAAGACAAATCGACGACAAACATTTTGAGGAAACTAACAGAGGCAGGAAAATAACACATTACAAAACCAAATTCAAAAAGAAAAAGAAGACTAATCAAAGCAAATATAACAATTACAGGTCAACAACAGACAGCGATCAAAACATACAAGCACCAGCTTAAACTAATTATTATAATATTACTATCAATAACTGTAAACCATATAAATGCACAGAGTATTGAAATTAATCCTATCAAAGCCCATAACGGATATCTCATATTTAAAACAGGAACCATCGACATTCCGACAGATTACGAATTCCACTGTTTAACGGTTAATATAACAAAAACCGAAGAAACTTTTAACAATTTAATTGAACAAAGTAAAGAATTCAATAACCTTATACAAATCGAATACCTAGTAGAAAAATTTAACAGAGAAATAAACGGCTTAAAAATAGCCAAACGCAGCAAAAGAGGTTTAGTTAACATAGTAGGAACAGTATATAAATACTTACTTGGAACATTAGATCAAGAAGACAAAATAGAAATTGAACAAAAAATAAGCAACTTAGCAGAAAACAGCGTTCAGGTTAACGAATTAAATTACATAATAGAAGCTATAAACAAAGGAATAGAAATTAAGAACGAACTAGATCAAGAGAAACAAAAAGGAAAGAAATTAGATATCCTTATATTTAACTTACAACACTTTACAGAATATATAGAAGACATTGAGATGGGAATGCAGCTCACAAGATTAGGCATTTTTAACCCAAAATTACTAAAACATGACTATTTGTTGCATGTTAATTCTGAGAAATTGTTGAATACAAAAACTTCCACTTGGTTTAAATCAGATACAAACGAAATACTGATAATATCCCATATTCCTCGAGAAATAATAAAAAGCCCGGTATTCGACATAATTCCATACCCGGATGAAAATAATAATATTTTGACAGAAATAGCTCATGAAAAATATTTTACCCAAGATAAAAAAGTTTATAGCAAAGAAACAAAAAAATTAATTAATAATGAATGTTTAACAGAAATTTTAAACCAAATAAAATCAGAATGTAGTTATACTAAAATTTTGCAAAATTTTCAAATCAACTACGTAGAACCAAATATAATTTTAACTTGGAATTTACCAAAAACTATATTAAATCATAATTGTATAAATAACAAAATAATAATAGAAGGAAACAATATGATAAAAATCTTTAATTGTTCACTGCAAATTAATGAAATTTCAATTTCAAACAATATGTTAGGTTATACTCAAAGCATTTACGTAAGCAATGATGTTATAAAATTAGAACCACTTTCGTTTGTACAAACGAAACAAATTATAAATGCACATACAAAATTTAACAATGTATTCCAGATAATTACAATAACCATATTTGTAATCATATTAATAAGTTTAACACATTAATAAGAAACACCTACAATAATAGGAGATATACCAATTGTAAAAGAAGAAAATGTTACACTATATCCAAACTTAAACACCTGAGGACAGGCACTTTTCTAATGGTTGGGGGAATGACATATCCATAGTCGCACCCAATTATAAACATTTCTAATATTGTAAACAAAGAGCTTGGTGATAACATCGACATTGGTCAAGATTAAACTGTCCCCCTTTGGTAGACATAAACAATTCACCCTAAATATCACGCCACTGTCAATGTTCCCATCAGAGCACTATCCCACGCATAATTGCTGACGCAGCTCAAACTTCACTCAATTTTGACTCAAACTCTCTCAAAGCGAAGTTTGCTAAGCGACCGCAACAGTTAGATAAATTAGTTCATATTCGGGAAGCAAATCTGAATGTACTCAACAAAAGTAGCCGTTAAGTGAAAATAATAAATTGAAATATATTTTTTTATAGTAACCTAACGTGTAAAACTTAATTATATATATATATTCCAAGAAAATGAATTTACAAATAAGAAGAAATTTTGTTTTCTTAGCATGGCCATACTAAATACAATTATGAAATAAACATTTTTAACCTATCCTTATGAACTGTTTGTTTTTTGTTTTTATTATTCGTTATAATAATGATATTTCTATCTCCTATTTCCGTTACTTTATACGGAATTTTTTAATATTTATAATCTAGCTTATGACCTGTTTCATTTCTTAACAAGACTTTGTCACCTATTGATATATCTATGTTGTTTATTTTCTGATCGTATAGTAGCTCATTTTTCTTTTATTTTCTTCTATCATTTTTCTGGCTCTTTTGTATGCTACTTCTAGTCTATATTTACTTTCCTTAGCATAGTCATCTATATTATATATGGTTTCTATATTATCTATACTATTAAATTGTTTTGGTAAATTATTTGTTTTACCAAATTCTAACTCATATCGCAGTAATTATGTGCCATGGAGGGGGTCGTGTTGAAGCAGAAAACGAAATATCGAAGCCATACGTCCTAATCAGCTTGATCAACCGATATATATGATCGTATGTATTCATTAAAAGTTCTATTGTTATGTTCTATTATTCTAACTGTCTGTTGGTGGTGTGCCGTAGATGTTATATTTTCAATTTTTAGGTATTTGCATAAATCGTTTATAATTGAATTCTTATATTCTGTTCCCATATCCGTAATGAACGTCTTCATTGCACCGTACTTCAGAAAAAATGATTCAAAAATTGCTTTAGCGACTGTGTTCGCGTTCTTATTTGGAACTTGTATGGCAACTAAATATTTAGTTAGATCACATATTAGAGTGACTGCATATTCATTGTCATTTTCTGATCTTTGTAGTGGACC
Organism: Drosophila virilis; assembly: GCF_030788295.1. Classification (NCBI taxonomy): domain Eukaryota; kingdom Metazoa; phylum Arthropoda; class Insecta; order Diptera; family Drosophilidae; genus Drosophila; species Drosophila virilis. The sequence goes on from NW_027212861.1 coordinate 48,724, forward strand.
AATAGTGTCTACAAAATATATATCACACAACTTTATTTTCGACCTATCGTTCCTTTGGTAATTTAATGATATAGTGGTTCGATCTTAATATAATTTTGCACATATATGAGGGGTATAGTTAAACTAATAAATGCTGAGTTTGGTCAAGATATCTTGAAAAACAAAAAGGTTTTTTCATACAACACCTTAATTTTAGACCGCTCGTTCCTATGGCAGCTATATGATATAGTGGTCCGATATTAATATACGGAGATGTCTCCTTCTATGCTTTACATATTTCACGACAAAATTATAATACCCTCTGAAGGGGTATAATAAATGCAGAGTTTGGTCAAGATATCTTTAGAAACAAAATATTTTTTCATACAACAAAACTTAATTTTCGTCCGATCCTTCCAATGGCATCTATATGATATATTGGTCCGATCTTAATTCGATTTTGCACATATATGAGGAGTATAGTGAAACTAATAAATGCAGAGATTGGCCAAGATGTCTTGAAAAACAAAATGTTTTTTCATGCAACAACTTAGTTTTCGACCGATCGTTCCTATGACAGCTATATGATATATTGGTCCGATCTTAATGGGATTTTGCATATATATGAGGAGTAACGAAAAATAAATAAATGAATGCCGAGTTTGGTCAAGATATCTTTAAAAACCAAATAATTCTTCATACAGTTTAATTTGCGACCGATCGTTCCTATGGCAGCTATATGTTATAATGGTTCGATATAAATAGTATATTGCATATATATGAGGAGTATAGAAAATATAATAAATAAATGCCGAATTTGGTCAAGATATCTTGATACACAAAATGTTTTTTCATACAACAAAACCTAATTTTCGACCACTCGTTTCTAGGACAGCTTTATGATATAGTAGTCCGATATTATTATATTTTTTGCCTATATATGAGGAGTATAGTAAAAATAATAAATGCCGAGTTTGTTCAAGATATATTGAAAAACAAAAGGTTTTTTCATACAACAACTTAATTTCGACCCATCGTTCCTATGGCAGCTTTATGATATAGTGATCCGATCTTAATATGATTTTGCACATATATGAGGGGTATAGTTTAACTAATAAATGCCGATTTTGGTCAATATATCATGAAGAACAAAATGTTTTTCATACAACAAAACCGAATTTTCGACAACAACTTAAATTCGACCGATCGTTCCTATGGCAGCTTTATGATATAGTGATCCGATCTTAATATGATTTTGCACATATATGAGGGGTATAGTTTAACTAATAAATGCCAATTTTGGTCAATATATCATGAAGAACAAAATGTTTTTCATACAACAAAACCGCATTTTCGACCGATCGTTCCTATGGCAGCTAAATGATATATTGGCCGATCTTAATAGAATTTTGCATATACATGAGGAGTATAGTGAAACTAATTAATGCCGAGTGTGGTCAAGATATCTTGAAAAAAAAATATGTTTTTTCATATAAGAAAACTTAATTTTCGGCCGATCGTTCCTATGGCAGCTTTATGATATAGTGGTCCGATCTTCATAGGATATTGCCTATATATGAGGAGTACAGTAAAACTAATAAATGACGAGTTTGGTCAAGATATCTTAAAAAACAAAATGTTTTTTTATACAAAAACTTAGTGGCGGATCGGCTGTTGATGCTGATAGAATATATATACTTTATGGGGTCGGAGATGTCTCCTTCTATGCGTGACACATTTCACTACAAAATTATAAGACCCTCTGCAAGGGTATAATAAATGCCGAGTTGGTTAAGATATCTTGAAAAACAAAATGTTTTTTCATACAACAAAACTTAATTTTCGACTGATCATTCCTTTGGCAGTTATATGACATATTGGTCCGATCTTAATAGAATTTTGCATGTATATGAGGAGTATAGTGAAACTAATTAATGCCGTGTTTGGTCAAGATATCTTGAAAAACAAAATATTTTTTCATACAACAACTTAATTTTCAACCGATCGTTTTTATGACAGCTATATGATATCGTGCTCTGATATTAATAGGATATTGCATATATATGAGGAGTATAGGAAAAATAATAAATAAATGGTCGAGATATCTTGAATAACAAAATGTTTTTTCATACAACAAAACTTAATTTTCGACCGATCGTTCGTATGGCAGCTATATGATATAGTGGTCCGATCTTAATAGGATTTTGCATAAATATGAGGAGTAAAGGGAAACTAATACATGCCGAGTTTGGTCAAGTTATCTTGAAAAACATAATGTTTTTCATACAACACCTTAATTTTCGACCGATCGTTCCTATGACAGCTTTATGATATAGTAGTCCGTGTTGAGAATGATTTAATTTTTTAATAATCTTTTTATTTATTTGGGAGCAGCAAAGGTGCCGCTTCCAACGTTCAGTTGAATCTGATTTTTACATTTTTCCTTAGGTTATAAGTAAGTCTAAATCTCGTCGCTGCGCTGCCCATAGTTGGACAGCAGAGAGACGGTTATGTATATTCTATATGTTATAAGTATGTAATTATGCTCTCTAAAGCTGGAGCGCTAGGGTATATGCATGCCCTTCAGTTCGGTCAAGTGGTCGGCGCGTCTAACAGAATGCTGACACTTGCACATTCTGTGAGTGTGCTGATCGACTCATATTTCGGCCACTTGGTTTATGACCGGGGTTTTGTTTATATAAACACTTTGTATAACAACAAAGTGTTACAGTTGTTCTCTTTAAGTACTCTTGGTACAGTAGATATTCAATATATATGCATACTACATCTGCCTCCATTTGAAAAATAATGTAATATTATGAAGTTAATTTATAAGTACACTTTGCTTAAAAGAATAATTTTTAATTAGCAAAGGAAAATTTTCCTACGACTCTTTTTTTATATATATATATATATATATATATATATATATATATATAATTAAGTTTTACACGTTAGGTTACTATAAAAAAATATATTTCAATTTATTATTTTCACTTAACGGCTACTTTTGTTGAGTACATTCAGATTTGCTTCCCGAATATGAACTGATTTATCTAACTGTTGCGGTCGCTTAGCAAACTTCGCTTTGAGAGAGTTTGAGTCAAAATTGAGTGAAGTTTGAGCTGCGTCAGCAATTATGCGTGGGATAGTGCTCTGATGGGAACATTGACAGTGGCGTGATACTTAGGGTGAATTGTTTATGTCTACCAAAGGGGGACAGTGGTTGCGACTATGGATATGTCACTATATATATATATATATATTCCAAGAAAATGAAATTACAAATAATATACGTATGTAAAGAAGAAATTTTTTTTTATTAGCATGGCCATACTAAATACAATTATGAAATAAACATTTTTAACCTATCCTTATGAACTGTTTGTTTTTTGTTTTTATTATTCGTTATTATAATGTTATTTCTATCTCCTATTTTCGTTACTTTATACGGACCAGTGTATTTATAATCTAGCTTATGACCTGTTTCATTTCTTAACAAGACTTTGTCACCTATTGATATATCTATGTTGTTTGTTTTCTGATCGTATAGTAGCTTATTTTTTTTTTATTTTCTTCTATCATTTTTCTGGCTCTTTTGTATGCTACTTCTAGTCTATATTTACTTTCCTTAGCATAGTCATCTATATTATATATGGTTTCTATATTATCTATACTATTAAATTGTTTTGGTAAATTATTTGTTCTACCAAATACTAACTCATATGGCAGTAATTATGTGCCATTGAGGGGGTCGTATTGAAGCAGAAAACGAAATATAGAAGCCATACGTCCTAATCAGCTTTATCAACCGATATATATGATCGTATGTATTCATTAAAAGTTCTATTGTTATGTTCTATTGTTCCAACTGTCTGTTGGTGGTGTGCCGTAGATGTTATATTTTCAATTTTTAGGTATTTGCATAAATCGTTTATAATTGAATTCTTATATTCTGTTCCCATGTCCGTAATGAACGTCTTCATTAGACCGTACTTCAGAAAAAATGATTCAAAAATTGCTTTAGCGACTGTGTTTGCGTTCTTATTTGGAACTGGTATGGCAACTAAATATTTAGTTAGATCACATATTAGAGTGACTGCATATTCATTGTCATTTTCTGATTTTGGTAGTGGACCAATAGTGTCTACAAAATATATATCACACAACTTTATTTTCGACCTATCGTTCCTATGGCAGTTTAATGATATAGTGGTTCGATATTAATATGATTTTGCACATATATTAGGGCTTTAGTTAAAGTGATAAATGCCGAGTTTGGTCAAGATATCTTGAAAAACAAAAAGGTTTTTTCATACAACAACTTAGTTTTAGATCGCTCGTTCCTATGGCAGCTATATGATATAGTGGTCCAATATTAATATAATTTACCTATATATGAAGAATATAGTTAAACTAATAAATGACTAGTTTGGTCAAGATATCTTGATAAACAAAATGTTTTTTTATACAAAAACTAAGTGACGACTCGGCTGTTGATGCTGATAGAATAAACATACTTTATGGGGTCGGAGATGTCTCCTTCTATGCTTTACATATTTCACAACAAAATTATAATACCCTCTAAAAGGGTATAATAAATGCCGAGTTTGGTCAAGATATCTTGAAAAACAAAATATTTTTTCATACAACAAAACTTAATTTTCGTCCGATCCTTCCAATGGCATCTATATGATATATTGGTCCGATCTTAATTCGATTTTGCACATATATGAGGAGTATAGTGAAACTAATAAATGCCGAGATTGGCCAAGATGTCTTGAAAAACAAAATGGTTTTTCATGCAACAACTTAGTTTTCGACCGATCGTTCCTATGACAGCTATATGATATAGTGGTCCGATCTTAATGGGATTTTGCATATATATGAGGAGTATAGAAAAATAAATAAACAAATGCCGAGTTTGGTCAAGATATCTATAAAAACCAAATATTTTTTTATACAGTTTAATTTGTGACCGATCGTTCCTATGGCAGCTATATGTTATACTGGATCGATATAAATAGTATATTGCACATATATGAGGAGTATAGATAATATAATAAATAAATTCCGAATTTGGTCAAGATATCTTGATAAACAAAATGTTTTTTCATACAACAAAACCTAATTTTCGACCGATCGTTCCTATGACAGCTTTATGATATAGTATTCCGATATTATTATATTTTTTGCCTATATATGAGGAGTATAGTTAAACTAATAAATGCCGAGTTTGGTCAAGATATATTAAAAAACAAAAGGTTTTTTCATACAACAACTTAATTTCGACCCATCGTTCCTATGGCAGCTTTATGATATAGTGGTCCGATCTTAATATGATTTTGCCTATATATGAGGAGTACATTAAAACTAATAAATGCCGAGTTTGGTCAAGATAAATTAAAAAACAAAAGGTTTTTTCATACAACAACTTAATTTCGACCGATCGTTCCTACGGCAGCTTTATGATATAGTGGTCCGATCTTAATATGATTTTGCACATATATGAGGGGTATAGTTTAACTATTAAATGCCGATTTTGGTCAATATATCATGAAGAACAAAATGTTTTTCATACAACAAAACATAATTTTCGACCGATCGTTCCTATGGCAGCTAAATGATATATTGGTCCGATCTTAATAGAATTTTGCGTATACATGAGGTGTGGTCAAGATATCTTGAAAAAAAAAAATGTTTTTTCATACAAGAAAACTTAATTTTCGACCGATCGTTCCTATAGCAGATATATGATATAGTGGTCCGATCTTAATAGGATATTGCCTATATATGAGGAGTACAGTAAAACTAATAAATGCCGAGTTTGGTCAAGATATCTTGAAAAACAAAATGTTTTTTTATACAAAAACTTAGTGACGGATCGGCTGTTGATGCTGATAGAATATATATACTTTATGGGGTCGGAGACGTCTCCTTCTATGCGTGGCACATTTCACTACAAAATTATAAGACCCTCTGCAAGGGTATAATAAATGCCGAGTTGGTTAAGATATCTTGAAAAACAAAATGTTTTTTTATACAACAAAACTTAATTTTCGACAGATCGTTCCTTCGGCAGTTATATGGTATATTGGTCCGATCTTAATAGAATTTTGCATATATATGAGTGGTATAGTGAAACTAATTAATGCCGTGTTTGGTCAAGATATCTTAAAAAACAAAATATTTTTTTATACAACAACTTAATTTTCAACCGATCGTTTTTATGACAGCTTTATGATATAGTAGTCCGTGTTGAGGATGATTTAATTTTTTAATAATCTTTTTATTTATTTGGGAGCAGCAAAGGTGCCGCTTCCAACGTTCAGTTGAATCTGATTTTTACATTTTTCCTTAGGTTATAAGTAAGTCTAAATTTCGTCGCTGCGCTGCCCATAGTTGGACAGCAGAGAGACGGTTATGTATATTCTATATGTTATAAGTATGTAATTATGCTCTCTAAAGCTGGAGCGCTAGGGTATATGTATGCCAAGTGGTCGGCGCGTCTAACAGAATGCTGACACTTGCACATTCTGTGAGTGTGCTGATCGACTCATATTTCGGCCACTTGGTTTATGACCGGGGTTTTGTTTATATAAACACTTTGTATAACAACAAAGTGTTACAGTTGTTCTCTTTAAGTACTCTTGGTACAGTAGATATTCAATATATATGCATACTACATCTGCCTCCATTTGAAAAATAACGTAATATTATGAAGTTAATTTATAAGTACACTTTGCTTTAAAGAATAATTTTTAATTAGCAAAGGAAAATTTTCCTACGACTCTTTTATATAAATATATATATATATAATTAAGTTTTACACGATAGGTTACTATAAAAAAATATATTTCAATTTATTATTTTCACTTAACGGCTACTTTTGTTGAGCACATTCAGATTTGCTTCCCGAATATGAACTGATTTATCTAACTGTTGCGGTCGCTTAGCAAACTTCGCTTTGAGAGAGTTTGAGTCAAAATTGAGTGAAGTTTGAGCTGCGTCAGCAATTATGCGTGGGATAGTGCTCTGATGGGAACATTGACAGTGGCGTGATATTTAGGGTGAATTGTTTATGTCTACCAAAGGGGGACAGTGGTTGCGACTATGGATATGTCACTATATATATATATATATTCCAAGAAAATGAAATTACAAATAATATACGTATGTAAAGAAGAAATTTTTTTTTCTTAGCATGGCCATACAAAATACAATTATGAAATAAACATTTTTAACCTATCCTTATGAACTCTTTGTTTTTTGTTTTTATTATTCGTTATTATAATGTTATTTCTATCTCCTATTTTCGTTACTTTATACGGACCAGTATATTTATAATCTAGCTTATTACCTGTTTCATTTCTTAACAAGACTTTGTCACCTATTGATATAACTATGTTGTTTTTTTTCTGATCGTATAGTAGCTCATTTTTCTTTTATTTTCTTCTATCATTTTTCTGGCTCTTTTGTATGCTACTTCTAGTCTATATTTACTTTCCTTAGCATAGTCATCTATATTATATATGGTTTCTATATTATCTATACTATTAAATTGTTTTGAAAAATTATTTGTTTTACCAAATACTAACTCATATGGCAGTAATTATGTGCCATTGAGGGGGTCGTATTGAAGCAGAAAACGAAATATAGAAGCCATACGTCCTAATCAGCTTTATCAACCGATATATATGATCGTATGTATTCATTAAAAGTTCTATTGTTATGTTCTATTGTCCAACTGTCTGTTGGTGGTGTGCCGTAGATGTTATATTTTCTATTTTTAGGTATTTGCATAAATCGTTTATAATTGAATTCTTATATTCTGTTCCCATGTCCGTAATGAACGTCTTCATTAGACCGTACTTCAGAAAAAATGATTCAAAAATTGCTTTAGCGACTGTGTTCGATTTCTTATTTGGAACTGGTATGGCAACTAAATATTTAGTTAGATCACATATTAGAGTGACTGCATATTCATTGTCATTTTCTGAATTTGATAGTGGACCAATAGTGTCTACAAAATATATATCACACAACTTTATTTTTGACCTATCGTTCCTATGGCAGTTTAATGATATAGTGGTTCGATATTAATATGATTTTGCACATATATATGGGGTTTAGTTAAACTGATAAATGCCGAGTTTGATCAAGATATCTTGAAAAACAAAAAGGTTTTTTCATGCAACAACTTAATTTTAGATCGCTCGTTCCTATGGCAGCTATATGATATAGTGGTCCAATATTAATATAATTTACCTATATATGAAGAATATAGTTAAACTAATAAATGACTAGTTTGGTCAAGATATCTTGATAAACAAAATGTTTTTTTATACAAAAACTAAGTGACGACTCGGCTGTTGATGCTGATAGAATAAATATACTTTATGGGGTCGGAGATGTCTCCTTCTATGCTTTACATATTTCTCAACAAAATTATAATACCCTCTAAAAGGGTATAATAAATGCCGAGTTTGGTTAAGATATCTTGAAAAACAAAATATATTTTCATATAACAAAACTTAATTTTCGTCCGATCCTGCCAATGGCATCTATATGATATATTGGTCCGATCTTAATTCGATTTTGCACATATATGAGGAGTATAGTGAAACTAATAAATTCCGAGATTGGCCAAGATGTCTTTTTCATACAACTTAGTTTTCGACCGATCGTTCCTATGGCAGCTATATGTTATACTGGATCGATATAAATAGTATATTGCATATATATGAGGAGTATAGATAATATAATAAATAAATTCCGAGTTTGGTCAAGATATCTTGTTAACAAAATGTTTTTTCATACAACAAAACCTAATTTTCGACCGATCGTTCCTATGATAGCTTTATGATATAGTAGTCCGATATTGTTATATTTTTTGCCTATATATGAGGAGTATAGTAAAACTAATAATTGCCGAGTTTGGTCAAGATATATTAAAAAACAAAATGTTTTTTCATACAACAACTTAATTTTATCATTTATTTATTTATATCATGAAGAACAAAATGTTTTTCATACAACAAAACATAATTTTCGACCGATCGTTCCTATGGCAGCTAAATGATATATTGGTCCGATCTTAATAGAATTTTGCGTATACATTAGGAGTATAGTGAAACTAATTAATGCCGTGTGGTCAAGATATCTTGAAAAAAAAAAAATGTTTTTTCATACAAGAAAACTTAATTTTCGACCGATCGTTCCTATAGCAGATATATGATATAGTGGTCCGATCTTAATAGGATATTGCCTATATATGAGGAGTACAGTAAAACTAATAAATGCCGAATTTGGTCAAGATATCTTGAAAAACAAAATGTTTTTTATACAAAAACTTAGTGACGGATCGGCTGTTGATGCTGATAGAATATATATACCTTATGGGGTCGGAGATGTCTCCTTCTATGCGTGGCACATTTCACTACAAAATTATAAGACCCTCTGCAAGGGTATAATAAATGCCGATTTGGTTAAGATATCTTGAAAAACAAAATGTTTTTTTATACAACAAAACTTAATTTTCGACCGATCGTTCCTTCGGCAGTTATATGATATATTTGTCCGATCTTAATAGAATTTTGCATATATATTAGGAGTATAGTGAAACTAATTAATGCCGTGTTTGGTCAAGATATCTTAAAAACAAAATATTTTTTCATACAACTTAATTTTCTACCGATCGTTTTTAATAAAGCTATATGATATCGTGCTCTGATATTAATAGGATATTGCATATATACGAGGAGTATAGAAAAAATAATAAATAAATGGTCAAGATATCTTGAAAAACAAAATGTTTTTTCATACAACAAAACTTAATTTTCGACCGATAGTTCCTATGGCAGCTATATGATATTGTGCTCCGATATCAATAGGATTTTGCATATATGTGAGGAGTATAGGAAAAGTTATAAATACATACCGAGTTTGGAAAAGATATCTTGAAAAACAAAATGTTTTTTCATACAACAACTTAATTTTCGACCGATCAATCCTATGGCAGCTTTATGATATAGTGGTCAGCTCTTAATATTATTTTGCCTATATATAAGGAGTACAGTAAATCTAATAAATGCCGAGTTTGGTCAATATATTTTGATAAACAAATGTCTTTTAATAGAACAACTTAATTTTCCACCGATCGTTCCTATGGCAGCTATATGATATAGTGGTCCGATATCAATAGGATTTTGCATTTATATGAGGGGTATTGGAAAAGTAATAAGTAAATACCGAGTTTGGTCAAGATATCTTGAAAAAAAAATTTTTTATCATACAACTTAATTTTCGACTGATCGTTCATATGGCAGCTTAATGAGATAGTAGTCCGATCTTAATATGATTTGGCCAATATAAGAGGAGAGTAGTAAAACTAATAAATGCCGAGTTTGGAAAAGATATCTTGAAAAACAAAATTTTTTCATACAACTTTATTTTCGACCGATCGTTCCTATGGCAGCTATATGATATAGTGGTCCGATATTTATATAATTTACCTATATATGAAGAATATAGTTAAACTAATAAATGACTAGTTTGGTCAAGATATCTTGATAAACAAAATGTTTTTTTATACAAAAACTAAGTGACGACTCGGCTGTTGATGCTGATAGAATAAATATACTTTATGGGGTCGGAGATGTCTCCTTCTATGCTTTACATATTTCACAACAAAATTATAATACCCTCTAAAAGGGTATAATAAATGCCGAGTTTGGTTAAGATATCTTGAAAAACAAAATATATTTTCATATAACAAAACTTAATTTTCGTCCGATCCTGCCAATGGCATCTATATGATATATTGGTCCGATCTTAATTCGATTTTGCACATATATGAGGAGTATAGTGAAACTAATAAATTCCGAGATTGGCCAAGATGTCTTTTTCATACAACTTAGTTTTCGACCGATCGTTCCTATGGCAGCTATATGTTATACTGGATCGATATAAATAGTATATTGCATATATATGAGGAGTATAGATAATATAATAAATAAATTCCGAGTTTGGTCAAGATATCTTGTTAACAAAATGTTTTTTCATACAACAAAACCTAATTTTCGACCGATCGTTCCTATGATAGCTTTATGATATAGTAGTCCGATATTGTTATATTTTTTGCCTATATATGAGGAGTATAGTAAAACTAATAATTGCCGAGTTTGGTCAAGATATATTAAAAAACAAAATGTTTTTTCATACAACAACTTAATTTTATCATTTATTTATTTATATCATGAAGAACAAAATGTTTTTCATACAACAAAACATAATTTTCGACCGATCGTTCCTATGGCAGCTAAATGATATATTGGTCCGATCTTAATAGAATTTTGCGTATACATTAGGAGTATAGTGAAACTAATTAATGCCGTGTGGTCAAGATATCTTGAAAAAAAAAAATGTTTTTTCATACAAGAAAACTTAATTTTCGACCGATCGTTCCTATAGCAGATATATGATATAGTGGTCCGATCTTAATAGGATATTGCCTATATATGAGGAGTACAGTAAAACTAATAAATGCCGAATTTGGTCAAGATATCTTGAAAAACAAAATGTTTTTTATACAAAAACTTAGTGACGGATCGGCTGTTGATGCTGATAGAATATATATACCTTATGGGGTCGGAGATGTCTCCTTCTATGCGTGGCACATTTCACTACAAAATTATAAGACCCTCTGCAAGGGTATAATAAATGCCGATTTGGTTAAGATATCTTGAAAAACAAAATGTTTTTTTATACAACAAAACTTAATTTTCGACCGATCGTTCCTTCGGCAGTTATATGATATATTTGTCCGATCTTAATAGAATTTTGCATATATATTAGGAGTATAGTGAAACTAATTAATGCCGTGTTTGGTCAAGATATCTTAAAAACAAAATATTTTTTCATACAACTTAATTTTCTACCGATCGTTTTTAATAAAGCTATATGATATCGTGCTCTGATATTAATAGGATATTGCATATATACGAGGAGTATAGAAAAAATAATAAATAAATGGTCAAGATATCTTGAAAAACAAAATGTTTTTTCATACAACAAAACTTAATTTTCGACCGATAGTTCCTATGGCAGCTATATGATATTGTGCTCCGATATCAATAGGATTTTGCATATATGTGAGGAGTATAGGAAAAGTTATAAATAAATACCGAGTTTGGAAAAGATATCTTGAAAAACAAAATGTTTTTTTATACAACAACTTAATTTTCGACCGATCAATCCTATGGCAGCTTTATGATATAGTGGTCAGCTCTTAATATTATTTTGCCTATATATAAGGAGTATAGTAAATCTAATAAATGCCGAGTTTGGTCAATATATTTTGATAAACAAATGTCTTTTAATAGAACAACTTAATTTTCCACCGATCGTTCCTATGGCAGCTATATGATATAGTGGTCCGATATCAATAGGATTTTGCATTTATATGAGGGGTATTGGAAAAGTAATAAGTAAATACCGAGTTTGGTCAAGATATCTTGAAAAAAAAATTTTTTATCATACAACTTAATTTTCGACTGATCGTTCATATGGCAGCTTAATGAGATAGTAGTCCGATCTTAATATGATTTGGCCAATATAAGAGGAGAGTAGTAAAACTAATAAATGCCGAGTTTGGAAAAGATATCTTGAAAAACAAAATTTTTTCATACAACTTTATTTTCGACCGATCGTTCCTATGGCAGCTATATGATATAGTGGTCCGATATTTATATAATTTACCTATATATGCAGAATATAGTAAAACTAATAAATGACGAGTTTGGTCAAGATATCTTGATAAACAAAATTTTTTTTTATACAAAAACATAATGTCGACTCGGCTGTTGATGCTGATAGAATATACATACTTTATGGGGTCGGAGATGTCTCCTTCTATGCTTTACACATTTCACGACAAAATTATAATACCCTCTAAAAGGATATAATAAATGCCGAGTTTGGTCAAGATGTCTTGATATATTTTTTTCATACAACAAAACTTAATTTTCGACCGATCCTTCCTATGGCATATATATGAAATATTGGTCCGATCTTAATAGTATTTTGCATATATATGAGGAATATAGTGAAACTAATTAATGCCCAGTTTGGTCAAGATATCTTTGTTTGTGGGGGTGGCGTCAGATAAATAATCCTTGATTATTGTTGTTGGTGAAAAAAGCACTTTATTAGAAGTTTCTGCTGCATGTAACAAACTCTGCTGGTTAAGTGATTTTACATATTTTTGGTTGGAGTGATGGAGGTGGAAAGGAGACCACAAGGAGAGTGCTGAGCGCATCTGGGATCGACTTAGTGAGTGAGTCTCTCTTAGTGAGTGAGTCTGTCTCACTGAGTGACTGTCTCACACTGAGTGAGGCTCAGTCAATGCTGTGTTCACACTAGCACTGAACTGGCATGAACATTCTCCCTGTCTGGGTAGACGTCGGCGCCGAGTACCAAATGGACTGGAGATGGACGGAACCATTCGTTGTCCGCCAAAGCGACGTTGCTGAACGGGTCCTTCGTGTCCGCTCTGATGGCTCGGGCTGGAGTTATGCAGCTAAGTTGCGGGTCAGCCATTAAGACCACTTCTCGAGACATCTGAGTTGTCTTGGAGCGTAGCACGGCTGTGCACGCTCTTTCTGCGCCAATGCGTGTGACGGAAAGGCCATAGGCCCTTGCCACGGTTGCATTAATGCGGCTTACTGAACAACATGGATCGATCAGAGCCCGAGGGTCTTTTTCCGGTGTCGAGCAGCACTACGGCGGTGGGCAATATACTGACCCCCTTGTGCTGGAGAAGGGACGCAAGCGACGTCCGTATAGTAGCACGTCTCGGGCTTGGGGGTTATGTGCCGCTGGAGGGCGAGGAGCCAGAAGCTCTTCTTGTGGGCCTGTTGTCTGGCCGAGAGGGTCGAGCGCTACGGGGATCACGCATGTGGAGTAAGTGTGGTGGTCCTTTTTCAAATTTTGCACTTGGCTCCACTGCGGCATGATTCCCCTGAATGCTGATAGGCCAGGCAGTTGGAGCAATAGTTGTTAATTAACACGGCTCGGAGACGCTTCTCGGCATGAGCTTCTAGAAGCGCTGACACTTGCGTAGTGCATGGATGCCTCTACACACCCGGCATCTAAAAGAGTCCGTTCCTTGACGTTGATTGGATGCCTTCGTTGACGGTGCCATGCTGGTTCTCTACAGAGGAGTGAACTGGAGAATAAGATGTAGGACGGGTGTTATTATGTGATGATTTTGTTTTGAAAGAGGGATTAGTTGCTTTTAAGGATTAGTCGGTGGTGCTATTTGCCTCAGTAGGAAGAAGGACCAATTTGGCTATTGGCCTTCGGATGACACAACGAGCGGTAAGCACGTCCACAACGCGGACCTTGTCATCTGTGCCTGGGCAAGCCAGCTGGACTCGGCCAAGGCGCCATTCATTTATTGGTATGTTGTCTTCTTTGATAATCACCATATCCCTTTTAGGGGACTGCCATTTGTATCGCTTATGGAGCTCTTTCAAATACTCGTTCTTCCACCGTAAGCAAAATTGCTGGTGGAGCGCTTTGAGTCGCTGCCAACGGTTAATTATAGAAATAGCGTCTTCTTTGATTACTGGCTCGTTAGTTGACAGAAGAGGGCCACCAACTAGGAAGTGGTTTGGACTTAGAGCCAATAAATCAGTCGGATCTTCCGACATTGGAGAGATTGGCCTGGAGTTAAGGCAGGCTTCAATCTTGGAAAGGAGAGTCGCGAACTCCTCAAATGTATAATATAGAAGTGGATCTTAAAGCTTTTGACACCTGCTTCCCACAATCCGCCCATGTGAGGAGCGCCAGGAGGATTGAATTGCCAACACAAGTTTTGATGGCTTTGCTTGGATAAGATGAGCTCTTTGGTCGCTTGCAAGAAATCTCTCGAAAGAACGGATTACGCTCCCACAAATGTTTTCCCATTATCTGAGTACATCTGTTGTGGAAGGCCACCTCTTGCGATAAATCGCGAAAATGCGGCCAGGAATCTCTCCGTGGTGAGATCTGTGGTGGCTTCTAAATGGAGCTGAGGAATAAGAGCCGTGGTTAGCTCGGAGAGAAGGACGGCGCCACACAGCTCTAAGCGTGGTAGTGATACCGTCTTAACTGGCGCGACTCTCGTTTTTGCTGCGAGAAGGTGAGTGGAGATGCATCCGTTGATCTCGACGCGCAAATAAAGTGCAGCACCATATGCGCGCTGGGACGCGTCCAAGAAGCCGTGAAACTGCACCTTTGCCTTTTGCTGAAAATCGACCCATCTTGGAATACGGATCTCTTCGAGAGATCTTCGAGATCTTCCGGCAGGGAATCATCCCACCCCAGCTCTTGGAGCCAGATCTCTTGCACGAAAATCTTTGCTCGAACTACAATTTCGCAACCTGTGATAGTACATCACGTTTAATGAGCGAAGGCTGAGATACCATTTTGGACGGATCAAAGAAAAACTGGTCTGTTGTGGCTTGCCATCGGATGCCTAGCGTTTTAGCGACGCTGGCCTTTTCGATTAAATCCGTACACAGTAAGTGGTCCCTTGGTATTCCTTTTAACACTTCCTTTGTGTTGGATGTCCACTTTCTCAGAGGGAACCCAGCTCTGTCGAGTGCCATGCGGAGTTCTGCAATGGCTGAAATTGCTTGTGGCTTCGTGTGTGCCCCTGCTGGAACATCATCGACAATTTCAATTATATCGGATTCGATGGGACAATGTTCTCGTATATCACGAGCAAGTTGACGGAGGACCCGGATTGCGAGGTATGGGGCGCAGTTTACCCCAAAGGTAACTGTATTGAGTTCGAAGTCGCAAAGTTCTTCGTTCTCATTGCGAAATAGTATTCGTTGGTAGGGTGTATGTCTTGGATCGACCTGGATTTGCCGATACATTTGGTTATATCGGCATTGAAAACGTAGCGGTAGAATCGCCACTTTCGTATCTGAATTGTCAGATCGGATTGGAGTACTGGTCCCGTGTGTAGGTTATCATTTAGACTTTTGCCATTGGAAGACGGGCTGGAGGCGTTGAACACAACGCGAACCTTTGTTGTGGTGCTATCGGGTTTAAAAACAGCATGATGCGGCAGGTAAAAATTATTGGGGTTGCCGTTTGGAGAAACTTGCGTCATATGACCTAAGTCGAAGTACTTCCGAATCACGGAGTCGTACTGCTCTTTCAAAGGAGGGTTTCTTTTTAAACGACTCTCGTTCTTTAGAAACTGAGCTAGTGCGATAGATCTTGAATGTCCTAAGTCTATTTGATTAAGTTCTTGGAAAGGTAGGGTGACTACATATCTGCCATTCTCGTTCCTTGTTGTTCGGATGAAATTACCCTCACAAAAGGAGTCGGAGCTCTTTACCAGTTTGACTGGAATGTCCTCCACCTCCCAAAATTTTGTGAGAATGACGTCTAATTGCTCTTCTTGAGAGACAGATATTCGAGTCGAGAATGACGAGATTGCGGTGGATGCGGTCTTTGAAACTGGGCCTGTTAAAATCCACCCGAAAATAGATTCCTGGCCCAGCAACGTGCCACATATGTTAGGATGGGAGCCGCCGTTAATATGGACGGTAGAATATCAGCGCCAATCAGCACATCTATCTGCGAACTCTTGTGGAAATTAGGGTCCGCTAACTGGAGTTTTGGCAGGGTTGTCAATAAACTTTGGGGGATCGAACATGATGGCAGATTCCCTGCAAAATGTGGTAGGAGGCAGGCTGATGCCTCGATTTGGATACGAGGCTTAGAAGGAGAGCCAATATTAAAATGGCAGAGCTTGCGAGGCTGGGCTGCAACAGCTTGATTTAATCCCGATACTTGTGCCTGTACGGATTTGTACGGCAGCTTTATCAGGTGGAAGAGTCGTTTGGAAATAAATGTTGCCTCTGATCCCGAGTCGATCAGTGCACGAGCTGTATAACTTACACCCAAATGGCGAACATATACAACAGCTGTACTTAGGAGAACACCGTCGGTGTTAATTGCAACATAATTGTGAACATTCGTTTGTTGGGATGGAGTGGACTGTATGGATTGATTGGAGGGAGCTGTTGCTTGTGGCATGGAGACTACTGTAGGGCTCAACTGTGGAGTGTCACTACGATGCAAGAGCGTATTGTGACGACCCTTGCGCGTAAAACAATTGTGAGCACTTGTGCAATCCCTTAACTGATGACCCTTAGCGAAACAGTTCAAACATAGTTTTTGCTGTTTGATGTAAGTTGCCCGTTCGCTGACGGGCATTTGGAGAAATCGTGGGCACAGACGGATAGGGTGATTCTCCCTGGAGCACAATTTGCAGGCTTACGGCTTGTTAGTGACCTTATTCTCAAATGCGTTATGCCTTCTAGTGGTAGGAGGTTCTGTTCGAACAATTCTGGAGTGCGCTGGAATATTTGCGCTTGGCTTACGCTCTTCTATCGCTTCTAGAGTGCGATAGCGTTCTAAGAGAAAGGCGTTCATCTCAAGCCAAGATGAGATGTCGTTTTTTCTGGAGATGGACTGTTCCCATAAGGAGAGTGTTAATTTGGGTAATTTGGAGGAACATAGGAACACGAGGATACAGTCCCAGTTTTCTATGTTGATTTCGGATAACTCCAGAGCTGTTAAGCAACCTTGAATGGTGCTCTGAAGTTCCTTAATTGCCGTTCCAGACTCTTGGGAAATTGGCTGCAGGTTGCAAAGAATCTTGAGCTGGCTGCTGACTAACAATTTTCGGTTCTCAAAACGCTCAGTCAGATTGGCCCAGGCTGATCGGAAGCCATCGTTAGTCAAAGGTGACTTCGATACAATCGCCTGAGCCTCACCGCTGGCTTTCGCATTGAGATGGAATAATTTCTCGACCTCTGATAACCTAGGATTATTTATGTAAATTGCGGTAAAGAGGCTTCGAAATGTGGGCCAACGTATGTAATCTCCGCTGAAGATTTCTGTGTCGCAAGGAGGTAAGCGACACCCTGCGGGAACATATGTCGGAATGATGGACTGAGCGGATGGTCTATTTTGGGCGTTAGCGGTATCGATTTGCTCGCTAAGTTTAGCGGCGCATCTCTCATATACCATGTAACAATAGTCGTACTTGGACTGCATAACTGAAATGGTTTCCAGTGAACCGGCTTCCGAGATTATTGTTGAGCCGAGCTCGTACTCTTTTTCAACCTTGTCCCACAAGGCTCGCACTTGGTCCCGACGGACCTGGCACATATAGAGAGACGGGTCAGAGCCTTCTGGAGTGTTTATTTTTGCCTCAAACTGACAGCCGATCAGTGACTGCAATAAACTTGAGGTGCCTAAACTAAGAGGTGCCTTAACAGTTCCCCTTGGCGTGGACGCGGATGATTCGCTTTTAGTCCGGGGCGATGTTTCCCTTTCGACTCTAAGGGCTGTTGTTGGAGACGGAGAAGTTCTGGAGGTGCTTGCGGACGGAACTGCTAATTGATGCTTTGTTTCTTCCCCTTTGCCAGTTGGCATACTAGGCGGAAGCGCTTGGGTAGGAAAACAAAGGTGCTCGTTTCTAGTAGTAGAGGTTGTGATGCTTAAAACAAAGAAACACTGGAAAGCCGGTACAGGTAAATAATCGAGTTTATAATTCGATTGAGATTGCGGAAGATTTAAATAATTTTGCTTAAAATCAAAATTTATTTGATTTAATAAATTTAATTAATAAATTTATTTGACTTGGTAATTTAAAAAATAAAAATAAATAATAAAAAAAAATAATAATAAAGAATTCGATGCTCGTTCTCGATAATTTTATTATTATATTAGTCTTTGAATACGGTAACGGTTGGTTTATTTTTACTTTTTTGTGGTACTCATAAAATACCCACTATTGTGGCTGAATACACACCGCTGACAAATGTAGAACTTCGAAGTTAATGTGTAGTGTTTTTGTTTATTTACAATTTATTAGTAGTATTATTAATCTATTAATTATGATTGTTGTGTCTTAATTTGGTGCGTCTCGGAACAAGAGTGATTGTATGGGAATGTGTGCAATTGCATAAAAACGTGTAATTGGAGTACGGATCGGCAGCTGGGGCTTTTACATATGTGTGTGGTGTGTACATACGCACATACGCCGGTTGAAATTGCAATTTATTACTATAATATTGCTGTGTTATAATATTGCTGTGGATTGTGCACTAAAAAATGTTATATGTGGACACACATAGTACATATGATTTGTGGATTTATTTATCGGATGTATGTACTATGTGGTTGCACAAATATATTCGTTTGCACTATGCACAATTATAAGTTAAGAGAATGAATTGGAGTTTGTGTTTATTAAATAATAAGGTTAAATATAGTGTCTATTCAAAATGCATATGGGCAATTATATTCGGATTGAATATATGTATGTATGTACAATACGTGCTGGTGAACCTGGTGTATGTTTGTGTGTCGGACCAAGAACATGAATTAACACTATTAATTAGGAAATAATATTGTGAAGCAACTTGTCGGATTAAGTGCTGACACGTAATTAAAAAAAAAATTTTTTTTTTATGGTTAGGAAAGTGCACGAGTGCGTACGTATGTACATACAAAGAATGTTGAAGTGGATTTCTCTTGTAGTTGGAAGTAACTAACACAAAATTTAACTAAACTGTTTTTAGTTTTGTGGTCGGATAATTTATATATATTCAGAAAATTGCCAATCAGTTTTCTTAAAGAAAAAAATATGGCGGAAATATATGGCGGATATTGCAGAATATATATAGAAAGGAAATTTTGTATTTACTTATCTTTGCCAAAAAACTTGTGTAGGGGCGATCGGTTTATATATAATCCGGCTCGAAGGACCAATGTTTGTGGGGGTGGCGTCAGATAAATAATCCTTGATTATTGTTGTTGGTGAAAAAAATCACTTTATTAGAAGTTTCTGCTGCATGTAACAAACTCTGCTGGTTAAGTGATTTTACATATTTTTGGTTGGAGTGATGGAGGTGGAAAGGAGGCCACAAGGAGAGTGCTGAGCGCATCTGGGATCGACTTAGTGAGTGAGTCTCTCTCAGTGAGTGAGTCTGTGAGTGACTCTCTCACACTGAGGCTCAGTCAATGCTGTGTTCACACTAGCACTGAACTGGCATAAACAATCTTGAAAAACAAAATGGGCTTTCATACAACAACTTAGTTTTCGACCGATCGTTCCTATGACAGCTATATGATATAGTGGTCCGATCTTAATGGGATTTTGCATATATATGAGAAGTATTGGAAAATATATAAATGAGTGCCGAGTTTGGTCAAGATATCTTTCAAAACCAAATGTTTTTTCATACAATTTAATTTTCGACAGATCATTCCTATGGCAGCTATATGTTATAGTGGTTCGAAATAAATAGTATATTGCATATATATGAGGAGTATAGAAAATATAATAAATAAATGCCGAGTTTGGTCAAGATATCTTGATAAACAAAATGTTTTTTCATACAACAAAACTTAATTTTCGACCGATCGTTCCTAAGGCAGCCTTATGATATAGTGGTCCGATCTTAATATGATTTTGCACATATATGAGGGGTATAGTTAAACTAATTAATGCCGAGTTTGGTCAAGCAATCTTGAAAAACAAAATGGGTTTTCATACAACAACTTAGTTTTCGACCGATCGTTCCTATGACTGCTATATGATATAGTGGTCCGATCTTAATGGGATTTTGCATATATATGAGAAGTATTTGAAAATATATAAATGAATGCCGAGTTTGGTCAAGATATCTTTAAAAACAAAATGTTTTTTTCATACAATTTAATTTTCGACAGATCATTCCTATGGCAGCTATATGTTATAGTGGTTCGAAATAAATATTATATTGCATATATATGAGTATAGAAAATATAATAAATAAATGCCGAGTTTGGTCAAGATATCTTGATAAACAAAATGGTTTTTCATACAAAAACTAAATTTTCGACCGATCGTTCGTATGGCAGATATATGATATAGTGTCCGATTTTAGTAGGATTATGCATAGATATGAGGAGTATAGTATAATTAATAAATGTCTAGTTTGATCAAGATATCTTGATAAACAAAATGGTTTTTCATACAAAAA
The DNA here is from genome assembly GCF_030788295.1 of Drosophila virilis. Lineage (NCBI taxonomy): Eukaryota > Metazoa > Arthropoda > Insecta > Diptera > Drosophilidae > Drosophila > Drosophila virilis. The sequence continues at coordinate 69,807 of NW_027212861.1, forward strand.
CTAAATTTTAGACCGATCGTTCGTATGGCAAATATATGATATAGTGTCCGATATTAGTAGGATTATGCATAGATATGAGGAGTATAGTATAACTAATGTCTAGTTTGGTCAAGATATTTTGAAAAACAAAATGGTTTTTTCATACAACAACTTAATTTTAGACCGATCGTTCCTATGACAGATATATGATATAGTGGTCCGATATCAATGGGATTTTGCATATAAATGAGGAGTATAGGAAAAGAAATAAATAAATGCCGTGTTTGGTCAAGATATATTGAAAAACAAAATGTTTTTTATACCACAAAACCTAATTTTTGACCGAGCGTTGCTATGACAGATATATGATACAGCCGAGTATGTTCAAGATATCTTGATAAACATAATATTTGTTTATATAAAAACTTAATTTTCGACCGACCGTTAGTATGGCAGCTATATCATATAGTGGTCCGATCTTAATATGATCTTAAACTAATAAATGTCGAGTTTGGTCAGGATATCTTGAAAAAAAAAGTTTTTTCATACAACTTAGTTTTTGACCGATCGTTCCTATGGCAGCTACATGATATATTGGTCCCATATTAATAGGATTTTGCATATATAGGAGGAGTATAGTAAAACAAATAATTGCCGCGTCTTTTCATACTACATTTAAATCTTCTACCGATCGTTCCTATGGCAGCTTATGATAAAGTGTCCGATCTTAGTAGGATTATGCATAGATATGAGAAGTATAGTATAACTAATAAATGCCGAGTTTGGTAAAGATATATTGATAAACAAAATGGTTTTTCATACAAAAAAATAATTTTCGAAAGATTGTTTGTATGGCAGATATATGATATAGTAGACCGATCTTTATAGGATACTCCCTATATATGGGGAGTAAAGTAAAACTAATAAATGCCGAGTTTGGTCAAGATATCTTGAAAAACACAAAGGTTTTTGCCTAAAACAAAACATAATATATGACTGATCGTGCCTACGACAGCTATTTGATATAGTGGTCAGATCTTAAAAGGATATTGCCTATATATGAGGAGTTCAGTAAAACTAATGAATGCCGAGTTTGGTCAAGATATCTTGAAAAACAAAATGTTTTTTCATACAACAAAACCTAATTTTCGACCGATCGTGCCTATGGCAGATATATGATATACTGGTCCGATCTTAATAAGATATTGCCCATATATGAGGAGTACAGTAAAACTAATAAATGCCGAGTTTGGTCAAGATATCTTGAAGAACAAAATGTTTTTTCATATAACAACTTAGTTTTCGACCGATCGTTCCTATGACAGATATATGATAAAGTAGTCCGATCTTATTAGAATTTGTATATAAATGAAACTAATAAATGCCATGTTTGGTCAAGATATCTTGAAAACCAAAAGGTTTTTTTTTTATTTTTTTTTTTATTTATTTATTAATGGTCGACAAAACGAGTGTCTTCCTCATTATTCAAAATTGTATAATATAATTATATGCTAAAAGCCTAGTTAAAGGATACAATTTTCTAAATAGCATCACCGACCGATGGAGGTGTTTTATTTGCCAGTCCGGCCAGCTGTGCCCCTTTTCACAGCTAATTTTGTCAGTGACGCTATTAGAGCCTACATCTAAGCAGAAGGTTGTAAGTAGGAAAAAAGTGATCTCAAGTGAAATTAAAAATAATCTTAATTTGCTATATTAATAAAGAAAATACAATAAATAGGAAAAAAGAAAGTAAGAAAATTGTTAATAAAGTAAAGCAATGTAAGTTAGCTTTTTTTCATATAACAACTTAGTTTTCGACCGATCGTTACTATTACAGATATATGATATAGTGGTCCGATCTTAATAGGATATTGCCTATATCTGAGGAGTACAGTAAAAATAATAAATGCCGAGTTTGGTCTAGATATCTTGAAAACTAAATATTTTCTCATACAACTTAACTTTCGACCGATCGTTCCTATGGCAGCTTTATGATATAGTGGTCCGATCTTTATATGATTTTGCCTTTATATAAGGAGTATAGTAAAACTAATAAATGCCGAGTTTGGTCAAGATATCTTGAAAAACAAAATATTTTTTACTACAACCTTATTTTCGACCGATCGTTCCTATGGCAGCTTTATGATATAGTGGTCCGACCTTATTGGGATCTTACATATATAAGAGGAGGATAGTTAAACTAATAAATGACGAGCTTGGTCAAGATATCTTGAAAAAGAAAATGTTTTTCATACAAAACCTAATTTTCGACCGATTGTTCCTCTGGCAGATATATGATATAGTGGTCCGATCTTAATAGGATATTGCCTATATATGAGGAGTACAGTTAAAATAATAAATGCCGAGTTTGGTCAAGATATCTTGAAAAACAAACTGTTTTTCATATAACAATTTAGTTTTCGACCGATCGTTCTTATGACAGATATATGATAAAGTGGTCCGATCTTAAAAGAATTTACATATAAATGAAACTAATAAATGTTATGTTTGGCCAAGATATCTTGAAAAACAAAATGTTTTTTCATATAACAATTTAGTTTTCGACCGATCGTTCCTATGACAGATATGTGATATAGTGGTCCGATCTTAATAGGATATTGCCTATATATGAGGAGTACAGTAAAAATAATAAATGCCGAGTTTGGTCAAGATATCTTGAAAAACAAAATAATTTTTCATAAAACTTAAATTTCGACGGATCGTTTCTATGGCAGACATATGATATAGTGGTCCGATATTAATAGCATTTTGCATAAATATGGAGAGTATAGTAAAACTAATAAATGGCGGGGTTGGTCAAGATATCTTAAAAAACGAAATAGTTTTTCATACATCATTTTCGAACGATCGCTCCTATGGCAGCTTTAAGATATAGTGGTCCGATCTTAATATGATTTTGCCTTTATATGAGGAGTATAGTAAAATTAATAAGGTTGGTCAAGATATCTAGAAAAACAAAATATTTATTCATACAAGAACTTATTTTTCGACCGATCGTTCCTATGGCAGATATATGTTATAGTGGTGCGATATTAATAGGATGTTGGATATAAATGAGGAGTATAGTGAAACTAATGAATGCCGAGATGGGTCAAAAAACAAAATGTTTTTTCATACAAAAACTTAATTTTCGACCGATCGTTCTAATGGCAGATATATGAAAAAGTGGTCAGATCTTAATAGGATATTGCCTATATACGAGGAGTACAGTTAAACTAATAAATTCCGAGTATGGTTAAGATATCTTGAAAAGCAAAATATTTTTTCATACAACTTAATTTTAGACCGATCGTTCCTATGGCAGCTTTATGATATAGTGGTCCGATCTTAATAGGATTTTGCATATAAATGAGGAGTAAAGTAAAACTAATAAATACCGAGGTTGGTCAAGTGGCCGTGGCCTCGCACCAACTACACTACCTAAATACTCTATCTTTCTGCCGGGCCTTGGCCTCGTACCACTATGCTGCGGGCCGTGGCCTCGCACCAACTACACTAGCGGGCCGTCGCCTCGCACCAACTCCACTACCTAAACACCAACCGGCAATGCCCACCCCGGAGCCACAATCTCGTACCGCATGCCCCTCTTTCGAGGTTAGGTCGAACACTGGTTAGTTCCGATGTTAAGGTAAGCCGGGCTACCAGGAAACAGGGAATAATTCAATACTTTCTAGATAATTACAACGTTGTTCATTATTATTCATTCCGACCTTATCGTAAATCCTAAGCTAAACCCTGCCGCACTGTTTTCTGGAGCCCTAGCGCTCCACTATACCATCTATTATTTCGTTTATCTCGCGCGGCACTTCTACTCACCCTTAACGTTCGATCACCAGTGCCGGCACGCTCGCCGGCAAGCCATGCGCTCGCTTCGGCCGCTCAACTTCGCCGCAAGCTTTCGCAACTTCGCCTCGGAACTTTCGCTCTTCGCCGCCGAATTGAAGTTGTGCTCTCAAAGACGGTGTTGAGCAACCGATCGACAACGCACGGTTGCAGCGGCGGCCGGCGGTTAAATTCAAATTCCCTATTTAAATCAATTATAATATTCGCGGCTCCTTGCCTCTTTGCTACTTATCGAACTGCTTATATTACTGATGGCTCCTTGCCTCTTATTTCACTAAGATCTTAACCTAATATAATTAATACTTATAACTAAAGAAAATTAACGCGTTGTCCCGCCAGCGGCTCCTTGCCGTAATTTGGCCAAAGGGATGACGGCTCCTTGCCGTGAAAACTGTGGGGTGGCTGGTCTCCTTAGCCGCCTCACAATATCTTGAAAAGCAAAATGTTTTTCATACAACAAAAACTAATTTTCGACCGATCGTTCCCATGACAGATATATGATATAGTGGTCAGATCTTAATAGGATATTGCCTATATATGAGGAGTACAGTAAAACTAATAAATTCCGAGTTTGATCAAGATATCTTGAAAAAAACAAAATATTTTTTCATACAACTTAATTTTTGACCGATCGTGGCAGCTTTATGATATAGTGGTCCGATCTTAATATGATATTGCCTACATGTGAGGAGTATAGTAAAACTAATAAATGCTAAGTTTGGTCAAGATATCTTGAAAAGCAAAATGTTTTTCATACAACAAAAACTAATTTTCGACCGATCGTTCTAATGGCAGATATATGAAAAAGTGGTCAGATCTTAATAGGATATTGCCTATATATGAGGAGTACAGAAAAACTAATAAATTCCGAGTTTGGTCAAGATATATTGAAAAACAAAATATTTTTTCATACAACTTAATTTGCGACCGATCGCGCCTATGTTAGCTTTATGATATAGTGGTCCGATCTTAATATTGATTTGTATATAAATGAGGAGTATAGTGAAACTAATAAATTCCGAGTCGGTCAAGATATCTTGAAAAACAAAATATTTTTTCATACAACTTAATGTTTGACCGATCGTTCCTATGGCAGCTTTCTGATATAGTGGGCCGATCTTAATATGGCTTTGCATTTAAATTACGAGTAAAGAGAATTTAATAAATACCGAGGTTGGTCAAGATATCTTGAAAAACGAACTATTTTTTCGTACGATTTAATTTTCGACCGATCGTTCCTATGGCAGCTTTATGATACAAGGGTCCGATCTTAATATGATTTTGCCTTTATATGAGGAGTATAGCAAAACTAACCAATGCCGAGGTTGGTCAAGATATCTTGAAAAACAAAATATTTTTTCATACAAGAACTTAATTTTCGACCGATCGTTCTAATGGCAGATATATGATATAGTGGTCAGATCTTAATAGGATATTGCCTATATATGAGGAGTGCAGTAAACCTAATAAATTCCGAGTCGGTCAAGATATCTTGAAAAACAAAATATTTTTTCATACAACTTAATGTTTTACCGATCGTTCCTATGGCAGCTTTCTGATATAGTGGGCCGATCTTAATATGGCTTTGCATTTAAATTGCGGGTAAAGAGAATTTAATAAATACCGAGTTTGGTCAAGATATCTTGAAAAACGAAATATTTTTTCGTACGATTTAATTTTCGACCGATCGTTCTAATGGCAGATATATGATATAGTGGTCAGATCTTAATAGGATATTGCCTATATATGAGGAGTACAGTAAAACTAATAAATTCCGAGTTTGGTCAAGATATCTTTAAAAAAACAAAATATTTTTTCATACAACTTAATTTTCGACCGATCGTTCCTATGGCAGCTTTATGATATAGTGGTCCGATCTTAATATGATTTTGCCTACATATGAGGAGTATAGTAAAACTAATAATTGCCAAGTTTGATCAAGATATCTTGAAAAGCAAAATGTTTTTCATACAACAAAAACTCATTTTCGACCGATCGTTCCCATGACAGATATATGATATAGTGGTCAGATCTTAATAGGATATTGCCTATATATGAGGAGTACAGTAAAACTAATAAATTCCGAGTTTGGTCAAGATATCTTGAAAAACAAAATATTTTTTTATACAAGAACTTAATTTTCGACCGATTGCTCTAATTGCAGATATATGATATAGTGGTCAGATCTTAATAGGATTTTGCTCATATATGAGGAGAATAGTAAAACTAATAAATGCCAAGTTTGGTCAAGATATCTTAAAAAACAAAATATTTTTTCATACAACTTAAATTTTGACCGATCGTTCCTATGGCAGCTTTATGATATGGTGGTCCGATTTAGCTGGTTTTGACATATTTGCTGCGTGCAACAGAAAGAAGGACTTCTGCAAAGTTTCATTAAGAAAGCCTTACAACTGAGAGACTAGTTCGCATAGAAACAGACAGACAGACAAACAGACGGACATGGCTATTATCGACTCGGCTGTTGATGCTGATAGAATATATATACTTTATGGAGTCGGAGATGTCTCCTTCTATGCTTTACACATTTCACGACAAAATTAAAATACCCTCTGCAAGGGTATAATAAATGCCGAGTTGGTCAACATATCTTGAAAAACAAAATGTTTTTTCATACAACAAAACTTAATTTTCGACCGATCGTTCCCATGGCAGATATATGAAATAGTGGTCTGATCTTAATAGGATATTGCCTATATATGAGGAGTACATTTAAACTAATAAATGCCGAGTTTGGTCAAGATATCTTGAAAAACAAAATATTTTTTCATACAACAACTTAGTTATCGACCGATCGTTCCTCTGACAGATATATGATATAGTGGTCAGATCTTAATAGGCTGTTGCTCATATATGAGAGGTATTGTAAAACTATGATATCTCCATGTATGAGTTACACATTTCACGAAAAAATTATAATACCCTCTGCAAGTTTATAATAAATGCGGTGTTGGTCAACATATCTTGAAAAACAAAATGTTTTTTCATACAACAAAACTTAATTTTCGACCGATCGTTCCCATGGCAGATATATGAAATAGTGGTCTGATCTTAATAGGATATTGCCTATATATGAGGAGTACATTTAAACTAATAAATGCCGAGTTTGGTCAAGATATCTTGAAAAACAAAATATTTTTTCATACAACAACTTAGTTATCGACCGATCGTTCCTCTGACAGATATATGATATAGTGGTCAGATCTTAATAGGCTGTTGCTCATATATGAGAGGTATTGTAAAACTATGATATCTCCATGTATGAGTTACACATTTCACGAAAAAATTATAATACCCTCTGCAAGTTTATAATAAATGCGGTGTTGGTCAACATATCTTGAAAAACAAAATGTTTTTTCATACAACAAAAATTAATTTTCGACCGATCGTTCCTATGGCAGCAATATGATAAAGTGGTCCGATCTTAATAGGATTTTGCATATAAATGGGGAGTAAAGTGAAACTAATAGAAGCCATGTTTGGTCAAGATATCTTGAAAAACGAAATATTTTTTCGTACAACTTAATTTTCGACCGATCGTTCCTATGGCAGCTTTTTGATATAGTGGTGCAATCTTAATATGATTTTGCATATATATGAGGAGTACAGTAAAACTAATAAATGCCGAATTTGGTCAAGATATCTTTAAAGACCAAATGTTTTTTCGTACAATTTAATTTTCGACTGATCGTTCTTTTGGCTGCTATATGATAAAGTGGTCCAATCTTAATAGGATTTTGCATATAAATGGGGAGTAAAGTGAAACTAATAAATACCGAGTTTGTTCAAGATATCTTGAAAAACGAAATATTTTTTCGTACAATTTAATTTTCGACCGATCGTTCCTATGGCAGCTTTATGATATAGTGGTCCAATCTTAATATGATTTTGCCTTTATATGAGGAGTATAGCAAAACTAACAAATGCCTAGGTTGATCAAGATATCTTGAAAAACAAACTATTTTTTCGTACAAGAACTTAATTTTCGACCGATCGTTCTAATGGCAGATATTTGAAAAAGTGGTCAGATCTTAATAGGATATTGCCTATTTATGAGGGGTACAGTAAAACTAATAAATGCCGAATTTGGTCAAGATATCTTCAAAGACCAAATGTCTTTTCGTACAACTTAATTTTCGACCGATCGTTCCTCTGGCAGCTATATGATAAAGTGGTCCGATCATAATATGGTTTTGCATATAAATGAGGATTAAAGTGAAACTAATAAATACCGAGTTTGGTCAAGATATCTTGAAAAACGAAATATTTTTTCGTACAACTTAATTTTCGACCGATCGTTCCTTTGGCAGCTTTTTGATATAGTGGTCCAATCTTAATATGATTTTGCATATATATGAGGAGTACAGTAAAACTAATAAATGCCGAATTTGGTCAAGATATCTTTAAAGACCAAATGTTTTTTCGTACAATTTAATTTTCGACTGATCGTTCTTTTGGCTGCTATATGATAAAGTGGTCCAATCTTAATAGGATTTTGCATATAAATGGGGAGTAAAGTGAAACTAATAAATACCGAGTTTGTTCAAGATATCTTGAAAAACGAAATATTTTTTCGTACAATTTAATTTTCGACCGATCGTTCCTATGGCAGCTTTATGATATAGTGGTCCAATCTTAATATGATTTTGCCTTTATATGAGGAGTATAGCAAAACTAACAAATGCCTAGGTTGATCAAGATATCTTGAAAAACAAACTATTTTTTCGTACAAGAACTTAATTTTCGACCGATCGTTCTAATGGCAGATATTTGAAAAAGTGGTCAGATCTTAATAGGATATTGCCTATTTATGAGGGGTACAGTAAAACTAATAAATGCCGAATTTGGTCAAGATATCTTCAAAGACCAAATGTCTTTTCGTACAACTTAATTTTCGACCGATCGTTCCTCTGGCAGCTATATGATAAAGTGGTCCGATCATAATATGGTTTTGCATATAAATGAGGATTAAAGTGAAACTAATAAATACCGAGTTTGGTCAAGATATCTTGAAAAACGAAATATTTTTTCGTACAACTTAATTTTCGACCGATCGTTCCTTTGGCAGCTTTTTGATTTAGTGGTCCAATCTTAATATGATTTTGCATATATATGAGGAGTACAGTAAAACTAATAAATGCCGAATTTGGTCAAGATATCTTTAAAGACCAAATGTTTTTTCGTACAATTTAATTTTCGACTGATCGTTCTTTTGGCTGCTATATGATAAAGTGGTCCAATCTTAATAGGATTTTGCATATAAATGGGGAGTAAAGTGAAACTAATAAATACCGAGTTTGTTCAAGATATCTTGAAAAACGAAATATTTTTTCGTACAATTTAGTTTTCGACCGATCATTTCTATGGCAGCTTATGATATAGTGGTCCGATCTTAATATGATTTTGCCTTTATATGAGGAGTATAGCAAAACTAATAAATACCGAGTTTGGTCAAGATATCTTGAAAAACGAAATATTTTTTCGTACAACTTAATTTTCGACCGATCGTTCCTTTGGCAGCTTTTTGATTTAGTGGTCCAATCTTAATATGATTTTGCATATATATGAGGAGTACAGTAAAACTAATAAATGCCGAATTTGGTCAAGATATCTTTAAAGACCAAATGTTTTTTCGTACAATTTAATTTTCGACTGATCGTTCTTTTGGCTGCTATATGATAAAGTGGTCCAATCTTAATAGGATTTTGCATATAAATGAGGAATAAAGTGAAACTAATAAATACCGAGTTTGGTCAAGATATCTTGAAAAACAAAATATTTTTTTATACAACTTAATTTTCGACCAATCTTTCCCATGACAGCTTTATGACATAGTGGTCCGATCTTAATATGGTTTTGCCTATAAATGAGGAATAAAGTGAAACTAATAAATACCGAGTTTGGTCAAGATATCTTGAAAAACGAAATATTTGTTCGTACAATTTAATTTTCGACCGATCGTTCCTATGGCAGCTTTATGATACAGTGGTCCGATCTTAATATGATTTTGCCTACATATAAGGAGTATAGTAAAACTAATAAATGCCAAGTTTGACCAAGATATCTTGAAAAACAAAATATTTTTTCATACAAGAACTTAATTTTCGACCGATCGTTCTTATGGCAGCTTTATGATATAGTGGTCCGATCTTAATATGATTTTCCCTACATATTAAGAGTATAGTAAAACTAATAAATGCCGAGTTTGGTCAAGATATCTTGAAAAACAAAATATTTTTTCATACAACTTAATTTTCGACCGATCGTTCCTATAGCAGCTTTATGATAAAGTGGTCCGATCTTTATATGATTTTGCCTTTATATGAGGAGTATAGTAAATCTAATAAATGCTGAGGTTGGTGAATGTATCTTGTAAAACAAAATAGTTTTTCATAAAAGAACTTAATTTTCGACCGATAGTTCATATGGCATCTATAATCATATAGTGTATATATATTGTTCATGCCAGTTCAGAGTTAGTGTGAACACAGCATTGACTGAGCCTCACTCAGTGTGAGACAGTCACTCAGTGAGACAGACTCACTCACTGAGAGAGACTCACTCACTAAGTCGATCCCAGATGCGCTCAGCACTCTCCTTGTGGTCTCCTTTCCACCTCCATCACTCCAACCAAAAATATGTAAAATCACTTAACCAGGAGAGTTTGTTACATGCAGCAGAAAATTCTAATAAAGTGCTTTTTCACCAATAACAATCAAGGATTATTGATCTGACGCCACCCCCACAAACATTGGTCCTTCGAGCCGGATTATATATAAACCGATCGCCCCTTCACAAGTTTTTTGGCAATGATAAGTAGATACAAAATTTCCTTTCTATATATATTCGGCAATATCCGCCATATTTTTCCGCCCTATTTTTTCTATAAGAAAACTGATTGGCAATTTTCGGAATATATATATTATATATATATACAAATATATATAAATTATTTGTTATTTATTAATGGCCGACAAAACGAGTGTCTTCCTCATTATTCAAAAGATTGTACAATAGAATTATATGCTAAAAGCCTAGTTAAAGGATACAATTTTCTAAATAGCATCACCGACCGATGGAGGTGTTTTATTTGCCAGTCCGGCCAGCTGTGCCCCTTTTTTTACAGCTAATTTTGTCAGAGAAGCTTTTAGAGCCTACATCTAAGCAGAAGGTTTTAAGTAGGAAAAAAGTGATCTCAAGTAAAATTAAAATAATCTTAATTTGCTATATTAATAAAGAAAATACAATAAATAGGAAAAAAGAAAGTAATAAAATTGTTTATAAAATAAAGCAATGTAAGTAAGACAAAGAGTGTTAAGTAGATAGGACAAAGAAAAAAGTAATGGGAAATCACCGATCCGGTGGATGAAAATTTTTCAGCCTGTCCGGCTAGCTATGCCCCTGCTCATAGCTGGGAATGGTCAGCGACTTCCCGAAGGTATCCTGAAAGCAACGATTTTATTAGGGGTAGAGACAGTTCGGTAGAGAAAACGTGATGCAAACTATTATAATTTTTACATAGCGCGCGAAAAGCATTGTGCATAGCGAAATCTGTTGTGCACGTAGATAGTAATAAGCAGCGATAATTTCTGGTTAGTCTAGCCGGAACAGAGAATTGAAGACGCCCCAGCAGAAAAGGAGAATCTATGTCGCCAATAATCAACTTATGTAGAAGGATAACACCGAGAATTGTCCTACGGTTGGTTAACGACGGAAGGTTAAGAAGAAGCAGTCTGCTGGAGAAGGACGGCAACCGAAGATTAGGGTCCCAATTTAAACCTCGTAAGGCAAAAAACAGAAATTGCTTCTGAACAGATTCAATACGATCCTGGCTGTTGTTATACTGTGGAGAGATGCAAGAGCAGTATTCAAGGATAGGGCGAAAAAGAGAGATGTACAGAAGTTTTGTTATAAAAGGATCGTTGAACTCTTAAGACCATCGTTTAATGAATCCAAGTACACCTTTTGCGTCATTAACAATGGTATCTATATGAAGATTGAAACAGAGTTTAGAATCAAAAATAACGCCTAGATCCTTAACTGTTAGTATACGTTGCAAAGGGATATTGACGATTGTATAACTGACAAGATAAGGTGTAGTACGATTAAATGTCATAAACATACACTTTGAACAATTTAGATGCAATTGATTGGCCGAACACCAAAGTTGCATAACGTTCAAATCGTCTTGTAGACGAGAATGATGTAGGGGGTTAGTGTATGATAGAAAAAATTTGACATAGTCCGCATACATGAGTACACGGGCATGTGATATAACAGAGGGAAGATCATTTATAAAAAGAGTAAAGAGTAAAGGTCCAAGATGACTACCTTGAGGAACACCAGAAGTAACGTGAACCCTTTTAGAGGTAGTCAACCTCAGTATTACTATTTGGGTCCTACCTTTTAAATTAGAATTAATCCAAAGTAAAAGGGACAGAGGGAAACCTATTCGGTAAAGTTTAAAAAGTAAAATGTCATGGTGCACAGAGTCAAACGCCTTACTGAAGTCAGTGTAAATGACATCAGCTTGCATTTTCGAAAGGAAAGCATCATTTACCAAGGAAGTAAACTCAAGCAGATTGGTCGTAGTTGACCGATTCTTTACGAATCCATGTTGAACAGGGGAAACAACTGATTTGCAGAAATGCTGCAAATTCGATGTGATTATTTTTTCAAATAATTTAGGAATAGCGGACAGTTTTGCAATGCCCCTGTAATTTTGTATATCAGACTTCCCACCTTTATTGTGAAGAGGAACGATATAAGATTCTTTCCAAAGAGATGGAAAGACAGAAGTTTCAAGGTATAGATTAAAAAGCTTTAGCAATGGATAAAAAAGGGAAGAACTACACTCCTTGAGTAGACAACTAGGAATATTGTCCGGCCCAGGAGAGTAAGAAGATTTTAAAGAGTTTATAGCTAATAGGAGAGAGGAGTGTGAAATAATGGGGGGAGGTATAGAGTAGCGGAAGAAATAGTATAAGGGTAAGAATTAGTATTGGGACAGACTGAAGAGTAAGTTGATTGGAAAAAATGAGCAAAGAGGTTAGCAGAATCAGTGTCATTGCTAGCTTTATCCATCCTAAGAAAAAAAGAAGATGGCAAACTTGAAGATTTGCGCTTCAAGTTTACAAAATTATAAAACTGTCGCGGATTTCGGGCGAATTGCCTTTTACAACGAATTAGATAATTCTCATAGCATTGAGAATTAAAAAAAAATTAATGGCTGTATTCATATCAACTGAGTCATATAAGAAAGACCAATCGGTTGAATACATAAGCTGATTCGGCAAAGAATAATTTCCATTACGAAAGCAATAGCGGGGCTTATTGGCTGATGAGCACGAAATGAATTTACAATTTACAATTTAGCATTGCAATCTCTAAAGTTGGATGATAGACATTCTCAGGAAGAGATAAAGGAGGGGACCTAGACACATTAGAAATAAGGTAGTCGTTAACAAATACAGGGTCAAGTGTTCTATTCATATGATTAGAAATTGAATTGATTTGAAACAACGAAAGATCAAGCATGCAGTCTATAAAATCGTGCTGTGCTGAGGGCACTAGATAATTTTCAGCACTGAATAATGACCAAGAGATGTTCGGCAAATTAAAATCACCCAACACCATTAATAGGTCATCCCGCACGTGTGAAGAAACTTCTTTAATACAAGTAATATGATTCATATAAACTTGAATATCAGAAGAAGTTGGGACATAAGAGCATGTTACATAGGTATTCCGTGTAGGAAAAGAGACCTTAACTGAGACAATCTCAGCGTCAGTAGGCGTACTTATAGAGAATAGTTCAGACTGGAGAGTGGCTTTAACGGCAATCAACACCCCACCACCTCGAGTCGGCCGATCATTTCTAAACAAAATAAAGTAATTCGGTAAAATCTCAAAATCAGATATGGTTGAGTTTAACCATGTTTCTGAAAATGCTATTATGTCCGAATCGAAGGAAGTGCTGGCAATGGAAATATTTTTAAGCCTTGAAGTGAGACCTCTGACATTCTGATAATGAATAAAGACTTGGTCAGAAGATGAGGTTAGTTTTTTGGGGTTGAAATGGTACCCTGTTTAAAGGGACTGGAAGGGTGACAGGCTGGTTACGCTTTTTAGGCTTGAACTCATGAACACTCATGTGTGGTGGCCAAAATTTGGGATCACAAATGATTGGGAACATATCATGTGAAACATTTATTTTGAATGATGATATTTCACGAGGGGTGGAGAAATTAAATTTGGTTATTGACACGCTAGCAGAAGATTTGCTAGCAATTTAGGCTGCCAATGACTCAGAAGTGGTGTCCGACGAAAGTCGAGACACAAAAACTTGCCTACGAGGGGCAACTACCGTTAAAGTAGGCGCTGATGGGGCTGTAGGTAATACAGGAGTTGGAGGAGCTAACGAGGCACAATGATTGTTTTTAACAATCTGGGCAAGATTGCGCGCAGGTCTACCTTTGCGGCCAGGAGCTGACGGGGCTGAGGTAGTTTGATTAATTGGGACGGGATCAGCTACGGGCTCTACTGGGACTAGTACAGGGGTTGAAACAGGGGTAATTGAACAGTCGCTTGGAGAAGGCGATAAAGACAACATTGGAGATACCTCCAAGTTGCTAGGATGGGACAAGAAAGTCGTAGGTGTCTGAACAGACGTAGAGGGCAATTGCAAAAGTTAAGGCTCCAACCGGCGATTGGTTGGGGACTCAAATTTATATTTGCCAAGCAACTCGAAAGTCGAGTCAAAATTACTCGAGAGCTGCTTAGCCACATTATTTAATTTTAAGAATTGACTTCTCACAGAATTATACATTCTGGAGAAATCAATTTGCTTGTCGATGCATTCTGGGCACGACCAACGCAAGCCACCGCAGCCCTTCTTGGCAATAGCAGCGATCTTGTCGCAATCACGCCCAGTGAGACCTGCATATTTAGCATACATCAGATTCTCACACAGCCAGCAATTAACAAATTGCGACAGTGCAAAATCGTCAGCCTGCTTGAACGTGCACGGTTTCTTACAGCACGACATAATTATTAAATGCGTATGCAAGTTACGAGAGCGCAGAGCAAAACGAAAACGGTGCACAAGATAGAGCAAGTAAACACTCATAAACAATTATTCGTACACAAACAAATTGTTTGGTGCGAAAAGCAATAGAAAGAAATTTGCGAGAGCGCGATGCACAAGCAGAAAGTATGCAACGAACACACGCACAAACAAGTGTATGCACAGGGGAGCACCAAGGCAAAAGAATCAAAACAGCCAATAACAACAAACACGGAACTGACGCCGCGTTTTATAAAATGCAATAATTAACAGACTTACGCTGCACAACAGATAACACTTTGCACAGTTTATAAAGGCTTTTTAAAGAAAGCACCGAAAAATGCAAAATTTTGAAATAAAAAGCAGGATAAATGTGCAAAAATATATAAAAATCTTGGAGCACAAGTAAAACACGTCAGTCACTCTCAACTGAGAACTCTCTTATCCGACCACAAAACTAAAAACAGTTTAGTTAAATTTTGTGTTAGTTACTTCCAACTACAAAAGAATTCCACTTCAACATTTTTTGTATGTTCATACGTACGCACTCGTGCACTTTCCTAACTATAAAAAAAAAAAAATTTTTTTAATTACGTGTCCGCACTTAATCCGACAAGTTGCTTCACAATATTGTTTCCTAATTAATAGACAAGAGACAAGAATCATAATTAATAGATTAATAATACTACTAATAAGCTGTAAATAAACAAAAACACTACACATTAACTTCGAAGTTCTACATTTGTCAGCGGTGTGTATTCAGCCACAATAGTGGGTATTTTATAAGTACCACAAAAAAATTAAAAATAAACCAACCGTTACCGTATTCAAAGACTAATATATTAATAAAATTATCGAAAACGAGCATCGAATTTTTTATTATTATTTCCCGTGTTTAATAAATAATCGTATATTTTAAATTACCAAGTCAAATAAATGTATTAATTAAATTAATTAAATCAAATAAATTTTGATTTTAAGCAAAATTATTTAAATCTTCCGCAATCTCAATCGAATTATAAACTCGATTATTTACCTGTACCGGCATTCCAGTGTTTCTTTGTTTAAGCATCGCAACCTCTACTACTAGAAACGAGCACCTTTGTTTTCCTACCCAAGCGCTTCCGCCTAGTATGCCAACTGGCAAAGGGGAAGAAACAAAGCATTAATTAGCAGTTCCGTCCGCAAGCACCTCCAGCACTTCTCCGTCTCCAACAGCAGCCCTTAGTGTCGAAAGGGAAACATCGTCCCGGACTAAAAGCGAATCATCCGCGTCCACGCCAAGGGGAACTGTTAAAGCACCTCTTAGTCGAGGTCAAGTCCACTGATAAAAATCAGTCGCCCGCCGTCCAAAGCTAAAAGCGAAGCATCCCTGACCACTGCAGTCGGACGCAGTAAGGCAACCATTAGCACAAGATCTAGTCCGATTTCCACGCGAGCTAATACCAAAACGGCGCAAAATATGACAGTCGCCGCCTTAATCAAGTTAATTGCTATCACTGATCGGCTAAGTCAGTTTGAGGCAAAAATAAACACTCCTGGAGGCTCTGACCCGTCTGTCTATACGTGCCAGGTCCGTCGGGACCCAGTGCGAGCCTTGTGGGACAAGGTTGAAAAAGAGTACGAGCTCGGCTCAACAATAATCTCGGAAGCCGGTTCACTGGAAACCATTTCAGTTATGCAGTCCAAGTACTACTATTGTTACATGGTATATGAGAGATGCGCCGCTAAACTTAGCGAGCAAATCGATACCGCTAACGTCCAAAATAGACCATCAGCTCAGTCCACCATTCCGACATATGTTCCCACAGGGTGTCGCTTACCTCCTTGCGACACAGAAATCTTCAGCGGAGATTACATACGTTGGCCTACATTTCGAGACCTCTTTACCGCAATTTACATAAATAATCGTAGGTTATCAGAGGTCGAGAAATTATTCCATCTCAATGCGAAAACCAGCGGTGAAGCTCAGGCGATTGTATCGAAGTCACCTTTGACTAACGATGGCTTCTGATCAGCCTGGGCCAATCTGACTGAGCGTTTTGAGAACCGAAAATTGTTAGTCAACAGCCAGCTCAAGATCCTTTGCAACCTGCAGCCAATTTCCCAAGAGTCTGGAACGGCAATTAAGCAACTTCAGAGCACCATTCAAGGTTGCTTAACAGCTCTGGAGTTATCCGAAATCAACATAGAAAACTGGGACTGTATCCTCGTATTCCTATGTTCCTCCAAATTACCCAAATTAACACTCTCCTTATGGGAACAGTCCATCTCCAGAAAAAACGACATCTCATCTTGGCTTGAGATGAACGCCTTTCTCTTAGAACGCTATCGCACTCTAGAAGCGATAGAAGAGCGTAAGCCAAGCGCAAATACTCCAGCGTACTCCAGAATTGTTCGAACAGAACCTCCTACCACTAGAAGGCTTAACTCATTTGAGAATATGGTCGCTAACAAGCCGCAAGCCTGCAAATTGTGCTCCAGGGAGAATCACCCTATCCGTCTGTGCCCAAGATTTCTCCAAATGCCCGTCAGCGAACGGGCAACTTACATCAAACAGTAAAAACTATGTTTGAACTGTTTCGCTAGGGGTCATCAGTTAAGGGATTGCACAAGTGCTCACAATTGTTTTACGTCACAATACGCTCTTGCATCGTAGTGACACTCCACAATTGAGCCCTACAGTAGCCTCCATGCCACAAGCAACAGCTCCCTCCAATCAATCCATACAGTCCACTCCATCCCAACAAACGAATGTTCACAATTATGTTGCAATTAACACCCACGGTGTTCTCCTAAGTACGGCTGTTATATATGTTCGCCATTTGGGTGTAAATTATACAGCTCGTGCACTGATCGACTCGGGATCAGAGGCAACATTTATTTCCAAACGACTCTTCCACCTGATAAAGCTGCCGTACAAATCCGTACAGGCACAAGTATCGGGATTAAATCAAGCTGTTGCAGCCCAGCCTCGCAAGCTCTGCCATTTTAATATTGGCTCTCCTTCCAAGCCTCGTATCCAAATCGAGGCATCAACCTACGTCCTACCACATTTGGCAGGGAATCTACCATCATGTTCGATCCCCCAAAGTTAATTGAGAACCCTCCAAAACTTCAGTTTTCGGACCCTAATTTCCACAAGAGCTCGCAGATAGATGTGCTGGTTGGCGCTGATATCCTACCGTCCATACTAACGGGCGGCTCCCATCCTAATATATGTGGCACGTTGCTGGGCCAGGAAACTATTTTCGGTGGAGGTGGAGGACATTCCAGTCAAACTGGTAAAGAGCTCCGACTCCTTTTGTGAGAGTAATTTCATCCGAACAACAACAAGGAACGAGAATGGCAGATATGTAGTCACCCTACCTTTCCAAGAACTTAATCACATAGACTTAGGACATTCAAGATCTATCGCACTAGCTCAATTTCTAAAGAACGAGAATCGTTTAAAAAGAAACCCTCCTTTGAAGATCAGTACTCCGTGATTCGGAAGTACTTCGACTTAGATCATATGACACAAGTCTGTCCAAACAGCAGCCCCAATAATTTTTACCTGCCGCATCATGTTGTTTTTAAGCCCGACAGCAGCACAACAAAGGTTCGCGTTGTGTTTAACGCCTCCAGCCCGTCTTCTAATGGCAAAAGTCTAAATGATATCCTACACACGGGACCAGTACTCCAATCCGATCTGACGATTCAGAAACTAAAGTGACGATTCTACCGCTACGTTTTCAATGCCGATATAACCAAGATTTATCGGCAAAACCAGGTCGATCCAAGACATACGCCCTACCAACGAATACTATTTCGCAATGAGAACGAAGAACTTTGCGACTTCGAACTCAATACAGTTACCTTTGGGGTAAACTGTGCCCGATACCTCGCAATCCGGGTCCTCCGTCAACTTGCTCGTGATATACGAGAACATTGTCCCATCGAATCCGATATAATTGAAAATTATATGTATGTCGATGATGTTCCAGCAGGGGCACACACGAAGCCACAAGCAATTTCAGCCATTGCAGAACTCCGCATGGCACTCTATAAAGCTGGGTTCCCTCTGAGAAAGTGGACATCTAACACAAAGGAAGTGTTAAAAGGAATACCAAGGGACCACTTACGAAATTGTTCGATCCTGCTGGATGGCTAGCACCTGTGATAGTTCGAGCAAAGATTTTCATGCAATAGATCTTCCACAACTGATGTACTCAGATAATGGGAAAACATTTGTGTCATCCGTTCTTTCGAGAGATTTCTTGCAAGCGACCAAAGAGCTCATCTTATCCAAGCAAAGCCATCAAAACTTGTGTTGCCAATTCAATCCTCCTGGCGCTCCTCATATGGCGGATTGTGGGAAGCAGGTGTCAAAAGCTTTAAGAACCACTTCTACAAGTCCACCGCATCTTCAAAAAATAAATTTGAGGAGTTCGCGACTCTCCTTTCCAAGATTGAAGCCTGCCTTAACTCCAGGCCAATCTCTCCAATGTCGGAAGATCCGACTGATTTATTGGCTCTAAGTCCAGGCCACTTCCTAGTTGGTGACCCTCTTCTGTCAACTAACGAGCCAGTAATCAAAGAACACGCTATTTCTATAATTAACCGCTGGCAGCGACTCAAAGCGCTCCACCAGCAATTTTGCTTACGGTGGAAGAACGAGTATTTGAAAGAGCTCCATAAGCGAAACAAATGACAGTCCCCTACAAGGGATCTCCAAGTCGGTGATATGGTGATTATCAAGGAAGATAACATACCAATAAATGAATGGCGCCTTGGCCGAGTCCAGCTGGCTTGATCTCCAAGATCTCCAAGTCGGTGATATGGTGATTATCAAGGAAGATAACATACCTATAAATGAATGGCGCCTTGGCCGAGTCCAGCTGGCTTGCCCAGGCACAGATGACAAGGTCCGCATAGTGGACATGCTTACCGCTCGTGGTGTCATCCGAAGGCCAATAGTCAAATTGGTCCTTCTTCCTACTGAGGCAAATAGCACCACCGACTAATCCTTAAAAGCAACTAATCCCTCTTTCAAAACAAAATCATCACATAATAACACCTGTCCTACATCTTATTCTCCAGTTCACTCCTCTGTAGAGAACCAGCATGGCACCGTCAACGAAGGCATCCAATCAACGTCAAGGAACGGACTCTTTTAGATGCCGGGTGTGTGGAGGCATCAAAGCGCTACGCAAGTGTCAGCGCTTCTTGAAGCTCACGCCCGAGAAGCGTCTCCGAGCCGTGTTAATTAACAAATATTGCTCCAACTGCCTGGCCTATCAGCATTCAGGGGAATCATGCCGCAGTAGAGCCAAGTGCAAAATTTGCTAAAAGGACCACCACACCTTACTCCACATGCGTGATCCCCGTAGCGCTCGACCCTCTCGGCCAGACAACAGGCCCAGAAGAAGAGCTTCTGGCTCCTCGCCCTCCAGCGGCACATCACCCCCAAGCCCGAGACATGCTACTATATGGACGTCGCTTACGTCCCTTCTTCAGCACAAGGGGGTCAGTATATTGCCCACCGCCATAGTGCTGCTCGACGGAAAAAGGACCCTTGAGACTCGGGCATTAATGCAACCGTGGTAAGGGCCTATGGCCTTTCCGTCACACGCATTGGCGCAGAAGGAGCTTGCATAGCCGTGCTACGCTCCAAGACAACTCAGATGTCTCGAGAAGTGGTCTTCATGGCTGACCCGCAACTCAGCTGCATAACTCCAGCCCGAGCCATCAGAGCGCACATGAGGGACCCGTTCAGCAACGTCGCTTTGGCGGACAACGAATGGTTCCGTCCATCTCCAGTCCCTTTGGTACACGGCGCCGACGTCTACCCAGACATCATCCTACCAGGTATCCTCCCGAGCCAAGGCGGTCTGCCGATGGCTCAAAATACCAAGTTTGGATGGATACTCTCTGGCACTTGCACGCAATAGGAATTCTTGCAATCTGCATATTGCCAGGGGGGGAGAATGTTCATGCCAGTTCAGTGCTAGTGTGAACACAGCATTGACTGACCCTCACTCAGTGTGAGAGAGTCACTCAGTGAGACAGACTCACTCACTGAGAGAGACTCACTCACTAATTCGATCCCAGATGGGCTCAGCATCTGGTCTCCTTTCCACCTCCATCACTTCAACCAAAAATATGTAAAATCACTTAACCAGCAGAGTTTGTTAAATGCAGCAAAAAATTCTAATAAATTGCTTTTTCACCAATAACAATCAAGGATTATTTATCTGACACCACCCCCACACACATATATCATATAGTGATATATATGGTATATATCATAGTGTCCGATATTAATATGATTTTGCCTATATATGAAGAGTATACTAAAACTAATAAATGCTGAGTTTGGTCAAGATATCTTGAAAAACGAAGTATTGTTTCGTACAATTTAATTTTCGAACAATCGTTCCTATGGTAGCTTTATTATATAGTGGTCCGATCTTGATATGATTTTGCCTTTATATGAGGAGTAAAGCAAAACTAACAAATGCCGAGGTTGGTCAAGATATCTTGAAAAACAAAATATTTTTTCATACAAGAACTTAATTTTCGACCGATCGTTCTAATGCCAGATATATGAAATAGTGGTCAGATCTTAATAGGATATTGCCTATATATGAGGAGTACAGTAAAACTAATAAATTCCTAGGTTGATCAAGATATCTTGAAAAACGAAATATTTTTTTGTACAATTTAATTTTCGACCGATCGTTCCTCTGGCAACTATATGATAAAGTGGTCCGATCTAAATGGGATTTTGCATATAAATGAGGAGTAAAGTGATTCTAATAAATACCGAGTTTGGTCAAGATATCTTGAAAAACGAAATATTTTTTCGCACAATTTAGTTTTCGACCCATCGTTCCTATGGCAGCTTTATGATATAGTGGTCCGATCCTAATATGATTTTGCCTTTATATGAGGAGTATAGCAAAACTAAGAAATGCCGAGGATGGTCAAGATATCTTGAAAAACAAAATATTTTTTCATACAAGAAGCTAATTTTCGACCGATCGTTTTAATGCCAGATATATGAAATAGTGGTCAGATCCTAATAGGATATTGCCCATATATGAGGAGTACGGCAAAACTAATAAATTCCTAGTTTGGTCAAGATATCTTGAAAAACGAAATATTTTTTCGTACAATTTAATTTTCGACCGATCGTTCCTCTGGCAGCTATATGATAAAGTGGTCCGATCTTAATGGGATTTTGCATATAAATGAGGACTAAAGTGAAACTAATAAATACCGAGTTTGGTCAAGATATCTTAAAAAACCAAATATTTTTTCTTACAATTTAGTTTTGGACCGGTCGTTCCTATGGCAGCTATATGATAAAGTGGTCCGATCTTAATATGGTTTTGCATATAAATGAGGAGTAAAGGAGTGGTCCGATCCTAATATGATTTTGCCTTTATATGAGGAGTATAGCAAAACTAAGAAATGCCGAGGTTGGTCAAGATATCTTGAAAAACAAAATATTTTTTCATACAAGAACTTAATTTTCGACCGATCGTTCTAATGCCAGATATATGAAATAGTGGTCAGATCTTAATAGGATATTGCCCATATATGAGGAGTACAGCAAAACTAATAAATTCCTAGTTTGGTCAAGATATCTTGAAAAACGAAATATTTTTTCGTACAATTTAATTTTCGACCGATCGTTCCTCTGGCAGCTATATGATAAAGTGGTCCGATCTTAATATGGTTTTGCATATAAATGAGGAGTAAGGTGAAACTAATAAATACCGAGTTTGGTCAAGATATCTTGAAAACCGAAATATTTTTTCGTACAATTTAATTTTCGACCGATCACTCCTATGTCAGCCTTATGATATAGAGGTCCGATCTTGATATGATTTTGCCTTTATATGAGGAATATAGCAAAACTAACAAATGCCGAGGTTGGTCAAGATATCTTGAAAAACAAAATATTTATCATACAAGAGCTTAATTTTCGACCGATCGTTCTTATGCCAGATATATGAAATAGTGGTCAGATCTTAATAGGATACGGCCTATATATGAGGAGTACAGTAAAACTAATAAATTCCTAGTTTGGAGAAGATATCTTGAAAAACGAAATATATTTTCGTAAAATTTAATTTTCGACCGATCGTTTTGGTTTTGCATATAAATGAGGAGTAAAGTGAAACTAATAAATACCGAGTTTGGTTAAGATATCTTGAAAAACGAAATATTTTTTCGTACAATTTAATTTTTGACCGATCATTCCTATGGCAGCTTTATGATATAGAGGTCCGTTCTTGATATGATTTTGCCTTTAAATGAGGAGTATAGCAAAACTAACAAATGCCGAGGTTGGTCAAGATATCTTTGAAAACAAAATATTTTTTCATACAATAACTTAATTTTCGACCGATCGTTCTAATGGCAGATATATGAAAAAGTGGTCGGATCTTAAAGGGAGTTTGCATATAAATGAGGAGTAAAGTGAAACTAATAAATACCGAGTTTGGTCAAGATATCTTGAAAAACAAAATATTTATTTATACAAGAACTTAATTTTCGACCGATCGTTCCTATGGCAGATATATGAAAAAGCGGTCAGATCTTAATAGGATATTGCCTATATATGAGAAGTACAGTAAAACTAATAAATTCCGAGTTTGATCAAGATATCTTGAAAAACAAAATATTTTTTCATACAACTTAATTTTCGACCGATCGTTCCTATGGCAGCTTTATGATATAGTGGTCCGATCTTAATATGGGTTTGCATATAAATGAAGAGTAAGGTGAAACTAATAAATACCGAGTTTGGTCAAATTATGCTGAAAAACGAAATATTTGTTCGTACAATTTAATTTTCGACCGATCGTTCCTATGGCAGCTTTATGATACAGTGGTTGGATCTTAATATGACTTTGCCTACCTATGAGGAGTATAGTAAAACTAATAAATGCCAAGTTTGACCTAGTTATCTTGAAAAACAAAATATTTTTTTATACAAGAACTTAATTTTCGACCGATCGTTCTAGAGGCAGATATATGAAAAGCTGGTCAGATCTTAATAGGATATTGCCTATATATGAGGAGTACAGTAAAACCAATAAATGCCGAATTTGGTCAAGATATCTTGAAAAACAAAATATTTTTTCATTCAACTTAATTTTCGACCGATCGTTCCTTTGGCAGCTTTATGATATAGTGGTCCGATCTTAATATGATTTTGCCTACGTATAGGGAGTATAGTAAAACTAATAAATGCCAAGTTTGGTCAAGATATCTTGAAAAGCAAAATATTTTCATTCAACAAAAACTAACTTTCGACTGATCGTTCCCATGACAGATATATGATATAGTGATTAGATCTTAATAGGATATTGCCTATATATGAGGAGTACAGTAAAACTAATAAATCCCGAGTTTGGTCAAGATATCTTGAAAAACAAAATATTTATTTATACAACTTAATTTTCGACCAATCGTTCCTATGGCAGCTTTATGATATAGTGGTCCGATCTTAATATGATTTTGCCTTTATATGAGGAGTATAGCAAAACTAACAAATGCCTAGGTTGGTCAAGATATCTTGAAAAACAAAATATTTTTTCGTACAAGAACTTATTTTTGGACCGATCGTTCTAATGGCAGATATATGAAAAAGTGGTCAGATCTTAATAGGATATTGCCTACATATGAGGAGTACAGTAAAACTATTAAATTCCGAGTTTGGTCAAGATATCTTGAACAACAAAATATTTTTTCATACAACTTAATTTTCGACCGATCGTTCCTATGGCAGCTATATGATATAGTGGTCCGATTTTAATATGGTTTTGCATATAAATGAGGAGTAAAGTGAAACTAATAAATCCCGAGTTTGGTCAAGATATCTTGAAAAACAAAATATTTATTTATACAACTTAATTTTCGACCAATCGTTCCTATGGCAGCTTTATGATATAGTGGTCCGATCTTAATATGATTTTGCCTTTATATGAGGAGTATAGCAAAACTAACAAATGCCTAGGTTGGTCAAGATATCTTGAAAAACAAAATATTTTTTCGTACAAGAACTTATTTTTGGACCGATCGTTCTAATGGCAGATATATGAAAAAGTGGTCAGATCTTAATAGGATATTGCCTATATATGAGGAGTACAGTAAAACTATTAAATTCCGAGTTTGGTCAAGATATCTTGAACAACAAAATATTTTTTCATACAACTTAATTTTCGACCGATCGTTCCTATGGCAGCTATATGATATAGTGGTCCGATTTTAATATGGTTTTGCATATAAATGAGGAGTAAAGTGAAACTAATATATACCGAGCTTGGGCAAGATATCATGAAAAACGAAATATTTTTTCGTACAATTTAGTTTTCGACCGATCGTTCCTTTGGCAGCTTTATGATACAGTGGTCCGATCTTAATATGATTTTGCCTTTATATGAGGAGTATAGCAAAACTAACAAATGCCTAGGTTGGTCAAGATATCTTGAAAAACAAAATATTTTTTCGTACAAGAACTTATTTTTGGACCGATCGTTCTAATGGCAGATATATGAAAAAGTGGTCAGATCTTAATAGGATATTGGCTATATATGAAGAATACAGTAAAACTATTAAATTCCGAGTTTGGTCAAGATATCTTGAACAACAAAATATTTTTTCATACAACTTAATTTTCGACCGATCGTTCCTATGGCAGCTATATGATATAGTGGTCCGATTTTAATATGGTTTTGCATATAAATGAGGAGTAAAGTGAAACTAATAAATCCCGAGTTTGGTCAAGATATCTTGAAAAACAAAATATTTATTTATACAACTTAATTTTCGACCAATCGTTCCTATGGCAGCTTTATGATATAGTGGTCCGATCTTAATATGATTTTGCCTACGTATAGGGAGTATAGTAAAACTAATAAATGCCAAGTTTGGTCAAGATATCTTGAAAAGCAAGATATTTTTCATGCAACAAAAACTTATTTTCAACCGATCGTTCCCATGACACATTTATGATATAGTGGTCAGATCTTAATAGGATATTGCGTATATATGATGAGTACAGTAAAACTAATAAATTCCGAGTTTGGTCAAGATATCTTTAAAAACCAAATTTTTTTCGTACAATTTATTTTTCGTCCTTTCGTATCTCTGGCAACTTTATGATATAGTGGTCCGATCTTAATATTGTTTTGCATATAAATGAGGAGTAAAGTGAAACTAATAAATACCGAGTTTGGTCAAGATATCTCGAAAAACGAAATATTTTTTCGTACAATTTAGTTTTCAACCGATCGTTCCTATGGCAGCTTTATGATATCCTAATATGATTTTGCCTTTATATGAGGAGAATAGCAAAACTAAAAATGCCGAGGTTGGTCAAGATATCCTGAAAAACAAAATATTTTTTCATACAAGAACTTAATTTTCGACCGATCGTTCTAATGCCAGATATATGAAATAGTGGTCAGATCTTAATAGGATATTGCCTATATATGAGGAGTACAGTAAAACTAATAAATTCCTAGTTTGATCAAGATATCTTGAAAAACGAAATATTTGTTTGTACAATTTAATTTTCGACTGGTCGTTCCTCTGGCAACTATATGATAAAGTGGTCCGATCTTAATGCATATAAATGAGGAGTAAAGTGAAACTAATAAATACCGAGTTTGGTCAAGATATCTTGAAAAACGAAATATTTTTTTTCGTACAATTTAGTTTTCGACCGATCGTTCCTATGGCAGCTTTATGATATAGTGGTCCGATCCTAATATGATTTTGCCTTTATATGAGGAGTATAGCAAAACTAAGAAATGCCGAGGTTGGTCAAGATATCTTGAAAAACAAAATATTTTTCTCATACAAGAAGTTAATTTTCGACCGATCGTTCTAATGCCAGATATATGGAATAGTGGTCAGATCTTAACAGGATATTGCCCATATATGAGGAGTACAGCATAACTAATAAATTCCTAGCTTGGTCAAGATATCTTGAAAAACGAAATATTTTTTCGTACAATTTAATTTTCGACCGATCGTTCCTCTGGCAATTATATGATAAAGTGGTCCGATCTTAATGGGATTTTGCATATAAATGAGGAGTAAAGTGAAACTAATAAATACCGAGTTTGGTCAAGATATTTTGAAAAACGAAATATTTTTTCGTTCAATTTAGTTTTCGACCGATCGTTCCTATGGCAGCTTTATGATATAGTGGTCCGATCCTAATATGATTTTGCCTTTATATGAGGAGTATAGCAAAACTAAGAAATGCCGAGGTTGGTCAAGATATCTTGAAAAACAAAATATTTTTTCATACAAGAAGTTAATTTTCGACCGATCGTTCTAATGCCAGATATATGAAATAGTGGTCAGATCTTAATAGGATATTGCCCATATATGAGGAGTACAGCAAAACTAATAAATTCCTAGTTTGGTCAAGATATCTTGAAAATCGAAATATTTTTTCGTACAATTTAATTTTCGACCGATCGTTCCTCTGGCAGCTATATGATAAAGTGGTCCGATCTTAATATGGTTTTGCATATAAATGAGGAGTAAAGTGAAAATAATAAATACCGAGTTTGCTCAAGATATCTTGAAAACCGAAATATTTTTTCGTACAATTTAATTTTCGATCGATCACTCCTATGGCAGCTTTATGATATAGAGGTTCGTTCTTGATATGATTTTGCCTTTAAATGAGGAGTATAGCAAAACTAACAAATGCCGAGGTTGGTCAAGATATCTTGAAAAACGAAATATTTTTTTGTTTAATTTAATTTTCGACCGATCATTCCTCTGGCAACTATATGATAAAGTGGTCCGATCTTAATGCATATAAATGAGGAGTAAAGTGAAACTAATAAATACCGAGTTTGGTCAAGATATCTTGAAAAACGAAATATTTTTTCGTACAATTTAGTTTTCGACCGATCGTTCCTATGGCAGCTTTATGATATAGTGGTCCGATCCTAATATGATTTTGCCTTTATATGAGAAGTATAGCAAATCTAAAAAATGCCGAGGTTGGTCAAGATATCTTGAAAAACAAAATATTTTTTCATACAAGAAGTTAATTTTCGACCGATCGTTCTAATGCCAGATGTATGAAATAGTGGTCAGATCTTAATAGGATATTGCCCATATATGAGGAGTACAGCAAAATCAATAAATTCCTAGTTTGGTCAAGATATCTTGAAAAACGAAATATTTTTTCGTACAATTTAATTTTCGACCGATCGTTCCTCTGGCAGCTATATGATAAAGTTGTCCGATCTGAATGGGATTTTGCAAATAAATGAGGAGTAAAGTGAAACTAATAAATACCGAGTTTGGTCAAGATATCTTGAAAAACAAAATAAATTTCATACAAGAACTTAATTTTCGACCGACCGTTCTACTGCCAGGTATATGAAATAGTCGTAAGATCTTAATAGGATAGTGCCTATATATGAGGAGTACAGTAAAACTAATAAATTCCTAGTTTGGTCAAGATATCTTTAAAGACCAAATGTTTTTTCGTACAATTTAATTTTCGACCGATCGTTCCTATGGCAGCTTTATGATATAGTGGTCAGGTCTTAATAGGATTTTGCATATAAATGAGGAGTAAAGTAAAACTAATAAATGCCGAGTTTGGTCAAGATATCTTTGAAAACAAAATATTTTTTCATACAATAACTTAATTTTCGACCGATCGTTCTAATGGCAGATATATGAAAAAGTGGTCCGGTCTTAAAGGTAGTTTGCATATAAATGAGGAGTAAAGTGAAACTAATAAATACCGAGATTGGTCAAGATATCTTGAAAAACAAAATATTTATTCATACAAGAACTTAATTTTCGACCGATCGTTCCTATGGCAGATATATGAAAAAGTGGTCAGATCTTAATAGGATATTGCCTATATATGAGAAGTACAGTAAAACTAATAAATTCCTAGTTTGGTCAAGGTATCTTGAAAAACAAAATATTGTTTCATACAACTTAATTTTCGACCGATCGTTCCTATGGCAGCTTTATGATATAGTGGTCCGATCTTAATATGGTTTTGCATATAAATGAGGAGTAAGGTGAAACTAATAAATACCGAGTTTGGTCAAATTATGCTGAAAAACGAAATATTTGTTCGTACAACTTAATTTTCGACCGATCGTTCCTTTGGCAGCCTTATGATACAGTGGTCGGATCTTAATGTGATTTTGCCTATATATGAGGAGTACAGTAAAACTAATAAATCCCGAGTTTGGTCAAGGTCGGAGTTCAGAGTTCTCAGTTGAGAGTGATTGACGTGTTTTACTTGTGCTCCAAGATTTTTATATATTTTTGCGCTTTTATCCTGCTTTATATTTCAAAATTTTGCATTTTCGGTGCTTTATTTAAAAAGCTTTTATAAACTGTGCAAAGTGTCATCTGTTGTGCAGCGTGTCTGTTAATTATTACATTTTATAAAACGCGGCGTCAGTTCCGTGTTTGTTGTTATTGGCTGTATTAAGTCTTTTGCCTTTGTGCTCCCCTGTGCATACACTTGTTTGTGCGTGTGTTCGCTGCATACTTTCTGCTTGTGCATCGCGCTCTCACAAAATTCTTTCTATTGCTTTTCGCACCAAACAATTTGTTTGTGTACGAATAATTGTTTTTTGAGTGTTTACTTGTGCACCGTTTTCGTTTCGTTTTGCTCTGCGCTCTCGCAAGTTGCTTGTGCATTTAATAATTATGTCGTGCTGTAAGAAACCGTGCACGTTCAAGCAGGCTGACGATTCTGCACTGCCGCAATTTGTTAATTGCTGGCTGTGTGAGAATATGATGCATGCTAAATGTGCAGGTCTCACTGGCCGACTCAAAGTGGTGGGGTGTTAATTGCCGTTAAAGCCACTCTCCAGTCTGAACTTTTCTGTTTTAGTACGCCTACTGACGCTGAGATTGTCTCAGTTAAGGTGTCTTTTCCTACACGGAATATCTATGTAACATGCTCTTATGTCCCACCTTCTTCTGATATTCAAGTTTATATGAATCATATTACTTGTATTAAAGAAGTTTCTTCACACGTGCGGGATAATGACCTATTATTGGTGTTGGGTGATTTTAATTTGCCGAACATCTCTTGGTCATTATTCACTGCTGAAAATTATCTAGTGCCCTCAGCACAGCACGATTTTTTAGACTGCATGCTTGATCTTTCGTTGTTTCAAATCAATTTAATTTCTAATCATATGAATAGAACACTTGACCTTGTATTTGTTAACGACTACCTTATTTCTAATGTGTCTAGGTCACCTCCTTTATCTCTTCCTGAGGATGTCTATCATCCAACTTTAGAGATTGCAATGCTAAATTGTAATCCTTCCATTTCGTGCTCATCAGCCAATAAGCCCCGCTATTGCTCTCGCAAAGGAAATTATTCCTTGCTGAATCAGCTTATTTATTCAACCGATTGGTCTTTCTTATATGACTCAGTTGATATGAATACAGCCATTAATTCTTTTTATATCACCCTAAACTCCCTCTTAGATGTGTGTATTCCTAAGTCAATTCCTTCGACTACTTTTTCAAAACCACCCTGGTTTACTCCCAGATTATCACATCTAAAAAATGTAAAATCCAAATATTTTAAAAAGTTTAAAAAGTCTGGTTCGTGTACAGACTTGGCTAAGTATTCCATAGCCAAGTCGAACTTCTTTCTTCTTAATTCTCAATGCTATGAGAATTATCTAATTCGTTGTAAAAGGCAATTCGCCCGAAATCCGAGACAGTTTTATAATTTTGTAAACTTGAAGCGTAAGTCTTCAAGTTTGCCATCTTCTTTTTTTCTTGGGATGGATAAAGCTAGCAATGACACTGATTCTGCTAACCTCTTTGCTAATTTTTTCCAATCAACTTACTCTTCAATCTGTCCTAATACTAATTCTTACCCTTATACTATTTCCTCCGCTAGTTCTATACCTCCCCCCATTATTTCACACTCCTCTCTCCTATTAGCTATAAACTCTCTTAAATCTTCTTACTCTCCTGGGCCGGACAATATTCCTAGTTGTCTACTCAAGGAGTGTAGTTCTTCCCTTTTCTATCCATTGCTAAAGCTTTTTAATCTATCCCTTGAAACTTCTGTCTTTCCATCTCTTTGGAAAGAATCTTATATCATTCCTCTTCACAAGAAAGGTGGGAAGTCTGATATACAAAATTACAGGGGCATTGCAAAACTGTCTGCTATTCCTAAATTATTTGAAAAAATAATCACTTCGAATTTGCAGCATTTCTGCAAATCAGTTGTTTCCCCTGTTCAACATGGATTCGCAAAGAATCGGTCAACTACGACCAATCTGCTTGAGTTTACTTCCTTGGTAAATGATGCTTTCCTTTCGAAAATGCAAACTGATGTCATTTACACTGACTTCAGTAAGGCGTTTGACTCTGTGCACCATGACATTTTACTTTTTAAACTTGACCGAATAGGTTTCCCTCTGTCCCTTTTACTTTGGATTAATTCTTATTTAAAAGGTAGGACCCAAAGAGTAATACTGAGGTTGACTACCTCTAAAAGGGTTCACGTTACTTCTGGTGTTCCTCAAGGTAGTCATCTTGGACCTTTACTCTTTACACTTTTTATAAATGATCTTCCCTCTGTTATATCACATGCTCGTGTACTCATGTATGCGGACGATGTCAAACTTTTTCTATCATACACCAACCCCCTACATCATTCTCGTCTACAAGACGATTTGAACGCTATGCAACTTTGGTGTTCGGCCAATCAATTGCATCTAAATTGTTCAAAGTGTATGTTTATGACTTTTAATCGTACTACACCTTATCTTGTCAGTTATACAATCGACAATATCCCTTTGCAACGTATACTAACAGTTAAGGATCTAGGCGTTATTTTTGATTCTAAACTCTGTTTCAATCTTCATATAGATACCATTGTTAATGAGGCAAAAGGTGTACTTGGATTCATTAAACGATGGTCTAAAGAGTTTAACGATCCTTTTATAACAAAACTTCTGTACATCTCTCTTGTTCGCCCTATCCTTGAATACTGCTCTTGCATCTGGTCTCCACAGTATATCAACAGCCAGAATCGTATTGAATCTGTTCAGAAGCAATTTCTGCTTTTTGCCTTACGAGGTTTAAATTGGGACCCTAATCTTCGGTTGCCGTCCTACTCCAGCAGACTGCTTCTTCTCAACCTTCCTTCGTTAATCAACCGTAGGACAATTCTCGGTGTTGTCCTTCTACATAAGTTGATTATTGGCGACATTGATTCTCCTTTTCTGCTAGGGCGTCTTCAATTCTCTGTTCCGGCTAGACCAACCAGAAATTATCGCCCCTTATTACTATCTACGTGCACAACTGATTACGCTATGCACAATTCTTTTCGCGTGCTATGTAAAAATTATAATAGTTTGCATCACGTTTTCTCTACCGAACTGTCTCTACCCCTAATAAAATCGTTGCTTTCAGGATACCGTCGGGAAGTCGCTGACCATTCCCAGCTATGAGCAGGGGCATAGCTAGCCGGACAGGCTGAAAAATTTTCCCCCACCGTGTCGGCGATTTCCCATTACATTTCTCTTAATCCTATCCACTTAACACTCTTTATCTAACTTACATTGCTTTACTTTATTAACAATTTTCTTACTTTCTTTTTTCCTATTTATTGTATTTTCTTTATTAATATAGCAAATTAAGATTATTATTAATTTCACTTGAGATCACTTTTTTCCTACTTACAACCTGCTTCTTAGATGTAGGCTCTAATAGCGTCACTGACAAAATTAGCTGTGAAAAGGGGCACAGCTGGCCGGACTGGCAAATAAAACACCTCCATCGGTCGGTGATGCTATTTAGAAAATTGTATCCTTTAACTAGGCTTTTAGCATATAATTATATTGTACAATTTTGAATAATGAGGAAGACACTCGTTTTGTCGACCATTAATAAATAAAATATCAAATAAAATATCTAGAAAAACAAAATATTTATTCATACAACTTAATTTTCTACCAATCGTTCCTATGGCAGCTTTATGATATAGTGGTCCGATCTTAATATGGTTTTGCATATAAATGAGGAGTAAAGTGAAACTAATATATACCGAGTTTGGTCAAGATATCATGAAAAACGAAATATTTTTTCGCACAATTTAGTTTTCGACCGATCGTTCCTTTGGCAGCTTTATGATACAGTGGTCCGATCTTAATATGATTTTGCCTTTATATGAGGAGTATAGCAAAACTAACAAATGCCAAGGTTGGTCAAGATATCTGGAAAAACAAAATGTTTTTTCGTACAAGAACTTATTTTTGGACCGATCGTTCTAATGGCAGATATATGAAAAAGTGGTCAGATCTTAATAGGATATTGCCTATATATGAGGAGTACAGAAAAACTAATAAATTCCGAGTTTGGTCAAGAAATCTTGAAAAACAAAATATATTTTCATACAACTTAATTTTCGACCGATCGTTCCTATGGCAGCTATATGATATAGTGGTCCGATTTTAATATGGTTTTTCATATAAATGCGGAGTAAAGTGAAACTAATAAATACAGAGTTTGGTCAAGATATCTTGAAAAACGAAGTATTTTTTCGTACAATTTAATTTTCGACCGATCGTTCTAATGGCAGCTTCATGATACAGTGGTCCGATCTTAATATGATTTTGCCTACATATGAGGAGTATAGTAAAACTAATAAATGCCAAGTTTGATCAAGATATCTTGAAAAACAAAATATTTCTTCATACAAGAACTTATTTTCGACCGACCGTTCTAATGGCAGATATATGAAAAAGTGGTCAGATCTTAAAGGGATATTGCCTATATATGAGGAGTAGAGTAAAACTAATAAATGCCGAATTTGGTGAAGATATCTTGAAAAACAAAATATATTTTCATACAACTTAATTTTCGACCGATCGTTCTTATGAGGAGTATAGTAAAACAATTAAATGCCAAGTTTGGTCAAGATATCTTGAAAAGCAAGATATTTTTCATACAACAAAAACTAATTTTCGACCGATCGTTCCCATGACACATTTATGATATAGTGGTCAGATCTTAATAGGATATTGCGTATATATGATGAGTACAGTAAAACTAATAAATTCCGAGTTTGGTCAAGATATCTTTAAAACCCAAATTTTTTTCGTACAATTTATTTTTCGACCTATCTCTGGCAGCTTTATGATATAGTGGTCCGATCTTAATATTGTTTTGCATATAAATGAGGAGTAAAGTGAAACTAATAAATACCGAGTTTGGTCAAGATATCTCGAAAAACGAAATATTTTTTCGTACAATTTAGTTTTCGACCGATCGTTCCTATGGCAGCTTTATGATATAGTGGTCCGATCCTAATATGATTTTGCCTTTATATGAGGAGTATAGCAAAACTAAGAAATGCCGAGGTTGGTCAAGATATCTTGAAAAACAAAATATTTTTTCATACAAGAAGTTAATTTTCGACCGATCGTTCTAATGCCAGATATATGAAATAGTGGTCAGATCTTAATAGGATATTGCTCATATATGAGGAGTACAGCAAAACCAATAAATTCCTAGTTTGGTCAAGATATCTTGAAAAACGAAATATTTTTTCGTACAATTTAGTTTTCGAAAGATCGTTCCTATGGCAGCTTTATGATATAGTGGTCCGATCCTAATATGATTTTGCCTTTATATGAGGAGTATAGCAAAACTAAGAAATGCCGAGGTTGGTCAAGATATCTTGAAAAACAAAATATTTTTTCATACAAGAAGTTAATTTTCGACCGATCGTTCTAATGCCAGATATATGAAATAGTGGTCAGATCTTAATAGGATATTGCCCATATATGAGGAGTACAGCAAAACCAATAAATTCCTAGTTTGGTCAAGATATCTTGAAAAACTAAATATTTTTTCGTACAATTTAATTTTCGACCGATCGTTCCTTTGGCAGCTTCATGATATAGTGGTCCGATCTTAATATGGTTTTGCATATAAATGTGGAGTAAAGTGAAACTAATAAATACCGAGTTTGGTCAAGATATCTTGAAAAACGAAGTATTTTTTCGTACAATTTAATTTTCGACCGATCGTTCCTCTGGCAGCTTTATGATACAGTGGTCCGATCTTAATATGATTTTGCCTACATATGATGAGTATAGTAAAACTAATAAATGCCAAGTTTGATCAAGATATCTTGAAAAACAAAATATTTTTTCATACAAGAACTTAATTTTCGACCGACCGTTCTAATGGCAGATATATGAAAAAGTGGTCAGATCTTAATAAGATATTGCCTATATATGAGGAGTACAGTAAAACTAATAAATGCCGAAATTGGTCAAGATATCTTGAAAAACAAAATATATTTTCATACAACTTAATTTTCGACCGATCGTTCTTATGGCAGCTTTATGATATAGTGGTCCGATCTAAGTATGATGAAACTAATAAATTCCAAGTTTGGTCAAGATATCTTGAAAAGCAAGATGTTTTTCATAGAACAAAAACCAATTTTCGACCGATCGTTCCCATGACACATTTATGATATTGTGGTCAGATCTTAATAGGATATTGCCTTTATATGAGGAGTATAGCAAAACTAAAAAATGCCGAGGTTGGTCAAGATATCTTGAAAAAACAAAAAATTTTTTCATACAATAACATAATTTTCGACCGATCGTTCTATTGGCAGATATATAAAATAATGGTCAGATCTTAAAGGGATATTGCCTATATATGAGGAGTAGAGTAAAACTAATAAATGCCGAGTTTGGTCAAGATATCTTGAAAAACAAAATATTTTTTCATACAACTTAATTTTCGACCGATCGTTCCTATTGCAGCTTTATGATAAAGTGGTCCGATCTGTATATGATTTTGCCTTTATATGAGGACTATAGTAAAACTAATGAATGCTGAAGGTGAAGGTATCTTGAAAAACAAAATATTTTTTCATAAAAGAACTTAATTTTCGACCGATAGTTCATATGGCATCTATATTCATATAGTGTATATATATTGTTCATGCCAGTTCAGGGCTAGTGTGAACACAGCATTGACTGAGCCTCACTCAGTGTGAGATAGTCACTCAGTGAGATAGACTCATTCACTGAGAGAGACTCACTCACTAATTCGATCCCAGATGCGCTCAGCACTCTCCTTGTGGTCTCCTTTCCACCTCCATCACTCCAACCAAAAATATGTAAAATCACTTAACCAGCAGAGTTTGTTACATGCAGCAGAAACTTCTTATAAAGTGCTTTTTTTCACCAACAACAATAATCAAGGATTATTTATCTGACGCCACCCCCACAAACAAAGATATCTTGACCAAACTGGGCATTAATTAGTTACACTATATTCCTCATATATATGCAAAATACTATTAAGATCGGACCAATATTTCATATATATGCCATCAAAACTTGTGTTGGCATTTCAATCCTCCTGGCGCTCCTCACATGGGCGGATTGTGGGAAGCAGGTGTCAAAAGCTTTAAGACCCACTTCTACAAGTCCACCGCATTTTCAAAATATACATTTGAGGAGTTCGCGACTCTCCTTTCCAAGATTGAAGCCTGCCTTTACTCCAGGCCAATCTCTCCAATGTCGGAAGATCCGACTGATTTATTGGCTCTAAGTCCAGGCCACTTCCTAGTTGGTGGCCCCCTTCTGTCAACTAACGAGCCAGTAATCAAAGAAGACGCTATTTCTATAATTAACCGCTGGCAGCGACTCAAAGTGCTCCACCAGCAATTTTGCTTACGGTGGAAGAACGAGTATTTGAAAGAGCTCCATAAGCGAAACAAATGGCAGTCCCCTACAAGGGATCTCCAAGTCGGTGATATGGTGATTATCAAGGAAGGCCTATAGCCAAATTGATCCTTCTTCCTACTGAGGCAAATAGCACCACCGACTAATCCTTAAAAGCAACTAATCCCTTTTTCAAAACAAAATCATCACATAATAACACCTGTCCTACATCTTATTCTCCAGTTCACTCCTCTGTAGAGAACCAGCATGGCACCGTCAACGAAGGCATCCAATCAACGTCAAGGAACGGACTCTTTTAGATGCCGGGTGTGTAGAGGCATCCATGCACTACGCAAGTGTCAGCGCTTCTTGAAGCTCACGCCCGAGAAGCGTCTCCGAGCCGTGTTAATTAACAAATATTGCTCCAACTGCCTGGCCTATCAGCATTCAGGGGAATCATGCCGCAGTAGAGCCAAGTGCAAAATTTGCTAAAAGGACCACCACACCTTACTCCACATGCGTGATCCCCGTAGCGCTCGACCCTCTCGGCCAGACAACAGGCCCAGAAGAAGAGCTTCTGGCTCCTCGCCCTCCAGCGGCACATCACCCCCAAGCCCGAGACATGCTACTATATGGACGTCGCTTACGTCCCTTCTTCAGCACAAGGGGGTCAGTATATTGCCCACCGCCATAGTGCTGCTCGACGGAAAAAGGACCCTTGAGACTCGGGGATTAATGCAACCGTGGTAAGGGCCTATGGCCTTTCCGTCACACGCATTGGCGCAGAAGGAGCTTGCATAGCCGTGCTACGCTCCAAGACAACTCAGATGTCTCGAGAAGTGGTCTTCATGGCTGACCCGCAACTCAGCTGCATAACTCCAGCACGAGCCATCAGAGCGCACATGAGGGACCCGTTCAGCAACGTCGCTTTGGCGGACAACGAATGGTTCCGTCCATCTCCAGTCCCTTTGGTACACGGCGCCGACGTCTACCCAGACATCATCCTACCAGGTATCCTCCCGAGCCAAGGCGGTCTGCCGATGGCTCAAAATACCAAGTTTGGATGGATACTCTCTGGCACATGCACGCAATAGGAATTCTTGCAATCTGCATATTGCCAGGGGGGGAGAATGTTCATGCCAGTTCAGTGCTAATGTGAACACAGCATTGACTGAGCCTCACTCAGTGTGAGACAGTCACTCAGTGAGACAGACTCACTCACTGAGAGAGACTCACTCACTAAGTCGATCCCAGATGCGCTCAGCACTCTCCTTGTGGTCTCCTTTCCACCTCCGTCACTCCAACCAAAAATATGTAAAATTACTTAACCAGGAGAGTTTGTTACATGCAGCAGAAAATTCTAATAAAGTGCTTTTTCACCAATAACAATCAAGGATTATTTATCTGACGCAACCCCCACAAGCATTGGTCCTTCAAACCGGATTATATATAAACCGATCGCCCCTTCCCTTATATGAGGAGTAAAGCAAAACTAACAAATGCCGAGGTTGGTCAAGATATCTTAAAAAACAAAATATTTTTCATACAAGACCTAATGCCAGATATATGAAATAGTGGTCAGATCTTAATAGGATCTGACCCAAAAATGAGGAGTACAGTAAAACTAATAAATTCCTAGTTTGGACAAGATATCTTGAAAAACGAAATATATTTTCGTAAAATTTAATTTTCGACCGATCGTTTCTCTGGCAGCTATATGATAAAGTGGTCCGATCTTAATATGGATTTGCATATAAATGAGGAGTAAAGTGAAACTAATAAATACCGAGTTTGGTTAAGATATCTTGAAAAACGAAATATTTTTTCGTACAATTTAATTTTCGACCGATCATTCCTATGGCAGCTTTATGATATAGAGGTTCGTTCTTGATATGATTTTGCCTTAAAATGAGGAGTATAGCAAAACTAACAAATGCCGAGGTTGGTCAAGATAGCTTGAAAAACAAAATATTTTTTGATAGAAGAACTTAATTTTCGACCGATCGTTCTAATGCCTGATATATGAACAAGTGGTCATATCTGAATAGGATATTGCCTATATATGAGGAGTACAGTAAAACTAATAAATTCTTAGTTTGATCAAGATATCTTGAAAAACGAAATATTTTTTTTGTTTAATTTAATTTTCGACCGATCATTCCTCTGGCAACTATATGATAAAATGGTCCGATCTTAATGCATATAAATGAGGAGTAAAGTGAAACTAATAAATACCGAGTTTGGTCAAGATATCTTGAAAAACGAAATATTTTTTCGTACAATTTAGTTTTCGACCGATCGTTCCTATGACAGCTTTATGATATAGTGGTCCGATCCTAATATGATTTTTCCTTTATATGAGAAGTATAGCAAAACTAAAAAATGCCGAGGTTGGTCAAGATATCTTGAAAAACAAAATATTTTTTCATACAAGAAGTTAATTTTCGACCGATCGTTCTAATGCCAGATATATGAAATAGTGGTCAGATCTTAATAGGATATTTCCCATGTATGAGGAGTACAGCAAAACTAATAAATTCCTAGTTTGGTCAAGATATCTTGAAAAACGAAATATTTTTTCGTACAATTTAATTTTCGACCGATCGTTCCTCTGGCAGCTATATGATAAAGTTGTCCGATCTGAATGGGATTTTGCATATAAATGAGGAGTAAAGTGAAACTAATAAATACCGAGTTTGGTCAAGATATCATGAAAAACAAAATAAATTTCATACAAGAACTTAATTTTCGACCGACCGTTCTACTGCCAGATATATGAAATGGTCGTAAGATCTTAATAGGATATTGCCTATATATGAGAAGTACAGTAAAACTAATAAATTCCTAGTTTGGTCAAGATATCTTTAAAGACCAAATGTTTTTTCGTACAATTTAATTTTCGACCGATCGTTCCTATGGCAGCCTTATGATATAGTGGTCAGGTCTTAATAGGATTTTGCATATAAATGAGGAATAAAGTAAAACTAATAAATACCGAGTTTGGTCAAGATATCTTTGAAAACAAAATATTTTTTCATACAATAACTTAATTTTCGACCGATCGTTCTAATGGCAGATATATGAAAAAGTGGTCCGATCTTAAAGGGAGTTTGCATATAAATGAGGAGTAAAGTGAAACTAATAAATACCGAGTTTGGTCAAGATATCTTGAAAAACAAAATATTTATTCATACAAGAACTTAATTTTCGACCGATCGTTCAGATCTTAATAGGATATTGCCGATATATGAGGAGTACAGTAAAACTAATAAATCCCGAGCTTGGTCAAGATATCTTGAAAAACAAAATATTTATTCATACAACCTAATTTTCGACCAATCGTTCCTATGGCAGCTTTATGATATAGTGGTCCGATCTTAATATGGTTTTGCATATAAATGAGGAGTAAAGTGAAACTACTATATACCGAGTTTGGTCAAGATATCATGAAAAACGAAATATTTTTTCGTACAATTTAGTTTTCGACCGATCGTTCCTTTGGCAGTTTTATAATACAGTGGTCCGATCTTAATATGATTTTGCCTTTATATGAGGAGTATAGCAAAACTAACAAATGCCAAGGTTGGTCAAGATATCTTGAAAAACAAAATGTTTTTTCGTACAAGAACTTATTTTTGGACCGATCGTTCTAATGGCAGATATATAAAAAAGTGGTCAGATCTTAATAGGATATTGCCTATATATGAGGAGTACAGAAAAACTAATAAATTCCGAGTTTGGTCAAGATATCTTGAAAAACAAAATATTTTTTCATACAACTTAATTTTCGACCGATCGTTCCTATGGCAGCTATATGATATAGTGGTCCGATTTTAATATGGTTTTGCATATAAATGCGGAGTAAAGTGAAGCTAATAAATACAGAGTTTGGTCAAGATATCTTGAAAAACGAAGTATTTTTTCGTACAATTTAATTTTTGACCGATCGTTCCTATGGCAGCTTCATGATACAGTGGTCCGATCTTAATATGATTTTGCTACATATGAGGAGTATAGTAAAACTAATAAATGCCAAGTTTGGTCAAGATATTTTGAAAAGCAAGATATTTTTCATACAACAAAAACTAATTTTCGACCGATCGTTCCCATGACACATTT
This sequence comes from Drosophila virilis, assembly GCF_030788295.1. NCBI lineage: Eukaryota > Metazoa > Arthropoda > Insecta > Diptera > Drosophilidae > Drosophila > Drosophila virilis. Next base: position 110,601 of record NW_027212861.1, read on the forward strand.
ATGATATAGTGGTCAGATCTTAATAGGATATTGCCTATATATGAGGAGTAGAGTAAAACTAATAAATGCCGAATTTGGTCAAGATATCTTGAAAAACAAAATATATTTTCATACAACTTAATTTTCGACCGATCGTTCTTATGGCAGCTTTATGATATAGTGCTCCGATCTTAATATGATTTTGCCTACATATGAGGAGTATAGTAAAACTAATAAATGCCAAGTTTGGTCAAGATATCTTGAAAAGCAAAATATTTTTCATACAACAAAAACTAATTTTCGACCGATCGTTCCCATGACACATTTATGATATAGTGGTCAGATCTTAATAGGATATTGCGTATATATGATGAGTACAGTAAAACTAATAAATTCCGAGTTTGGTCAAGATATCTTTAAAAACCAAATTTTTTCGTACAATTTATTTTTCGACCTATCTTTGGCAGCTTTATGATATAGTGGTCCGATCTTAATATTGTTTTCCATATAAATGAGGAGTAAAGTGAAACTAATAAATACCGAGTTTGGTCAAGATATCTCGAAAAACGAAATATTTTTTCGTACAATTTAGTTTTCAACCGATCGTTTCTATGGCAGCTTTATGATATAGTGGTCCGATCCTAATATGATTTTGCCTTTATATGAGGAGAATAGCAAGACTAAAAATGCCGAGGTTGGTCAAGATATCTTGAAAAACAAAATATTTTTTCATACAAGAACTTAATTTTCGACCGATCGTTGTAATGCCAGATATATGAAATAGTGGTTAGATCTTAATAGGATATTGCCTATATATGAGGAGTACAGTAAAACTAATAAATTCCTAGTTTGATCAAGATATCTTGAAAAACCAAATTTTTTCGTACAATTTATTTTTCGACCTATCTTTGGCAGCTTTATGATATAGTGGTCCGATCTTAATATTGTTTTCCATATAAATGAGGAGTAAAGTGAAACTAATAAATACCGAGTTTGGTCAAGATATCTCGAAAAACGAAATATTTTTTCGTACAATTTAGTTTTCAACCGATCGTTTCTATGGCAGCTTTATGATATAGTGGTCCGATCCTAATATGATTTTGCCTTTATATGAGGAGAATAGCAAGACTAAAAATGCCGAGGTTGGTCAAGATATCTTGAAAAACAAAATATTTTTTCATACAAGAACTTAATTTTCGACCGATCGTTGTAATGCCAGATATATGAAATAGTGGTTAGATCTTAATAGGATATTGCCTATATATGAGGAGTACAGTAAAACTAATAAATTCCTAGTTTGATCAAGATATCTTGAAAAACGAAATATTTGTTTGTACAATTTAATTTTCGACTGATCGTTCCTCTGGCAACTATATGATAAAGTGGTCTGATCTTAATGCATATAAATGAGGAGTAAAGTGAAACTAATAAATACCGAGTTTGGTCAAGATATCTTGAAAAACGAAATATTTTTTCGTACAATTTAGTTTTCGAAAGATCGTTCCTATGGCAGCTTTATGATATAGTGGTCCGATCCTAATATTATTTTGCCTTTATATGAGGAGTATAGAAAAACTAAGAAATGCCGGGGTTGGTCAAGATATCTTGAAAAACAAAATATTTTTTCATACAAGAAGTTAATTTTCGACCGATCTTTCTAATGCCAGATATATGACATAGTGGTCAGATCTTAATAGGATATTGCCCATATATGAGGAGTACAGCAAAACCAATAAATTCCTTGTTTGGTCAAGATATCTTGAAAAACGAAATATTTTTTTCGTACAATTTAATTTTCGACCGATCGTTCCTCTGGCAGCTATATGATAAAAATGTCCGATCTTAATGGGATTTTGCATATAAATGAGGAGTAAAGTGAAACTAATAAACACCGAGTTTGATCAAGATATCTTAGAAAACAAAATATTTTTTCATACAATAACTTAATTTTCGACCGATCGTTCTAATGGCAGATATATGAAAAAGTGGTCCGATCTTAAAGGGAGTTTGCATATAAATGAGGAGTAAAGTGAAACTAATAAATGCCGAGTTTGGTCAAGATATCTTGAAAAACAAACTATTTATTCATACAAGAATTTAATTTTCGACCGCTCGTTCCTATGGCAGATATATGAAAAAGTGGTCAGATCTTAATAGGAAATTGCATAAATATGAGAAGTACAGTAAAACTAATAAATTCTTAGTTTGGTCAAAATATCTTGAAAAACAAAATATTTTTTCATACAACTTAATTTTTGACCGATCGCTCCAATGGCAGCTTTATGATATAGTGGTCCGATCTTAATATGGTTTTGCATATAAATGAGGAGTAAGGTGAAACTAATAAATACCGAATTTGGTCAAGATATGCTGAAAAACGAAATATTTGTTCGTACAATTTAATTTTCGACCGATCGTTCCTATGGCAGCTTTATGATACAGTGGTCGGATCTTAATATGATTTTGCCTACCTATGAGGAGTATAGTAAAACTAATAAATGTCATACAACTTTATTTTCGACCAATCGTTGCTATGGCAGCTTTATGATATAGTGGTCCGATCTTAATATGGTTTTGCATATAAATGTGGAGTAAAGTGAAACTAATATATACCGAGCTTGGTCAAGATATCATGAAAAACGAAATATTTTTTCGTACAATTTAGTTTTCGACCGATCGTTCCTATGGCAGCTTTATAATATAGTGGTCCGATCTTAATGTGGTTTTGCATATAAATGTGGAGTAAAGTGAAACTAATAAATACCGAGTTTGGTCAAGATATCTTGAAAAACGAAGTATTTTTTCGTACAATTTAATTTTCGACCGATCGTTGCTATGGCAGCTTTATGATATAGTGGTCCGATCTTAATATGGTTTTGCATATAAATGTGGAGTAAAGTGAAACTAATATATACCGAGCTTGGTCAAGATATCATGAAAAACGAAATATTTTTTCGTACAATTTAGTTTTCGACCGATCGTTCCTATGGCAGCTTTATAATATAGTGGTCCGATCTTAATGTGGTTTTGCATATAAATGTGGAGTAAAGTGAAACTAATAAATACCGAGTTTGGTCAAGATATCTTGAAAAACAAAATATATTTTCATACAACTTAATTTTCGACCGATTGTTCTTATGGCAACTTTATGATATAGTGCTCCGATCTTAATATGATTTTGCCTACATATGAGGAGTATAGTAAAACTAATAAATGCCAAGTTTGGTCAAGATATCTTGAAAAGCAAGATGTTTTTCATACAACAAAAACCAATTTTCGACCGATCGTTCCCATGACACATTTATGATATAGTGGTCAGATCTTAATAGGATATTGCCTTTATATGAGGAGTATAGCAAAACTAAAAAATGCCGAGGTTGGTCAAGATAACTTGAAAAAACAAAATATTTTTCATACAATAACTTAATTTTCGACCGATCGTTCTATTGGCAGATATATGAAATAGTGGTCAGATCTTAAAGGGATATTGCCTATATATGAGGAGTAGAGTAAAACTAATAAATGCCGAGTTTGGTCAAGATATCTTGAAAAACAAAATATTTTTTCATACAACTTAATTTTCGACCGATCGTTCCTATTGCAGCTTTATGATAAAGTGGTCCGATCTGTATATGATTTTGCCTTTATATGAGGACTATAGTAAAACTAATGAATGCTGAAGGTGAAGGTATCTTGAAAAACAAAATATTTTTTCATAAAAGAACTTAATTTTCGACCGATAGTTCATATATTCATATAGTGTATATATATTGTTCATGCCAGTTCAGTGCTAATGTGAACACAGCATTAACTGAGCCTCACTCAGTGTGAGACAGTCACTCAGTGAGACAGACTCACTCACTGAGAGAGACCCACTCACTAAGTCGATCCCAGATGCGCTCAGCACTCTCCTTGTGGTCTCCTTTCCACCTCCGTCACTCCAACCAAAAATATGTAAAATCACTTAACCAGGAGAGTTTGTTACATGCAGCAGAAAATTCTAATAAAGTGCTTTTTCACCAACAACAATCAAGGATTATTTATCTGACGCAACCCCCACAAGCATTGGTCCTTCAAACCGGATTATATATAAACCGATCGCCCCTTCACAAGTTTTTTGGCAATGATAAGTAAATACAAAATTTCCTTTCTATATATATTCGGCAATATCCGCCATATTTTTCCGCCATATTTTTTCTTTAAGAAAACTGATTGTCCTACGGTTGGTTAACGACGGAAGGTTAAGAAGAAGCAGTCTGCTGGAGTAGGACGGCAACCGAAGATTAGGGTCCCAATTTAAACCCCGTAAGGCAAAAAGCAGAAATTGCTTCTGAACAGATTCAATACGATCCTGGCTGTTGTTATACTGTGGAGACCAGATGCAAGAGCAGTATTCAAGGATAGGGCGAACAAGAGAGATGTACAGAAGTTTTGTTATAAAAGGATCGTTGAACTCTTAAGACCATCGTTTAATGAATCCAAGTACACCTTTTGCCTCATTAACAATGGTATCTATATGAAGATTGAAACAGAGTTTAGAATCAAAAATAACGCCTAGATCCTTAACTGTTAGTATACGTTGCAAAGGGATATTGTCGATTGTATAACTGACAAGATAAGGTGTAGTACGATTAAATGTCATAAACATACACTTTGAACAATTTAGATGCAATTGATTGGCCGAACACCAAAGTTGCATAGCGTTCAAATCGTCTTGTAGACGAGAATGATGTAGGGGGTTAGTGTATGATAGAAAAAGTTTCACATCGTCCGCACACATGAGTACACGGGCATGTGGTATAACAGAGGGAAGATCATTTATAAAAAGAGTGAAGTGTAAAGGTCCAAGATGACTACCTTGAGGAACACCAGAAGTAACGTGAACCCTTTTAGAGGTAGTCAACCTCAGTATTACTCTTTGGGTCCAACCTTTTAAATAAGAATTAATCCAAAGTAAAAGGGACAGAGGAAAACCTATTCGGTCAAGTTTAAAAAGTAAAATGTCATGGTGCACAGAGTCAAACGCCTTACTGAAGTCAGTGTAAATGACATCAGTTTGCATTTTCGAAAGGAAAGCATCATTAACCAAGGAAGTAAACTCAAGCAGATTGGTCGTAGTTGACCGATTCTTTACGAATCCATGTTGAACAGGGGAAACAACTGATTTGCAGAAATGCTGCAAATTCGATGTGATTATTTTTTCAAATAATTTAGGAATAGCGGACAGTTTTGCAATGCCCCTGTAATTTTGTATATCAGACTTCCCACCTTTATTGTGAAGAGGAATGATATAAGATTCTTTCCAAAGAGATGGAAAGACAGAAGTTTCAAGGGATAGATTAAAAAGCTTTAGCAATGGATCAAAAAGGGAGGAACTATACTCCTTGAGTAGACAACTAGGAATATTGTCCGGCCCAGGAGAGTAAGAAGATTTTAAAGAGTTTATAGTTAATAGGAGAGAGGAGAGTGAAATAATGGGGGGAGGTATAGAACTAGCAACTAGCGGAAGAAATAGTATAAGGGTAAGAATTAGTATTAGGAAAGACTGAAGAGTAAGTTGATTGGAAAAATTGAGCAAAGAGGTTAGCAGAATCAGTGTCATTGCTAGCTTTATCCATCCTAAGAAAAAAAGAAGATGGCAAACTTGAAGATTTGCGCTTCAAGTTTACAAAATTTAAAACTCTCGGATTTCGGGCGAATTGCCTTTTACAACGAATTAGATAATTCTCATAGCATTGAGAATTAAAAAATTAAAAAAATTAATGGATGTATTCATATCAACTGAGTCATATAAGAAAGACCAATCGGTTGAATAAATTAGCTGAATCGGCAAAGAATAATTTCCTTTGCGATTACAATTTAGCATTGCAATCTCTAAAGTTGGGTAATAGACATTCTCAGGAAGAGATAAAGGAGGGGACCTAGACACATTAGAAATAAGGTAGTCGTTAACAAATACAAGGTCAAGTGATCTATTCATATGATTAGAAATTAAATTGATTTGAAACAACGAAAGATTAAGCATGTAGTCTATAAAACCGTGCTGTGCTGAGGGCACTAGATAATTTTCAGCAGTGAATAATGACCAAGAGATGTTCGGCAAATTAAAATCACCCAACACCATTAATAGGTCATCCCGCACGTGTGAAGAAACTTCTTTAATACAAGTAATATGATTCATATAAACTTGAATATCAGAAGAAGTTGGGACATAAGAGCATGTTACATAGGTATTCCGTGTAGGAAAAGACACCTTAACTGAGACAATCTCAGCGTCAGTAGGCGTACTTATAGAGAATAGTTCAGACTGGAGAGTGGCTTTAACGGCAATTAACACCGCACCACCTCGAGTCGGCCGATGATTTCTAAACAAAATAAAGTAATTCGGTAAAATCTCAAAATCAGATATGGTTGAGTTTAACCATGTTTCTGAAAATGCTATTATGTCCGAATCGAAGGAAGTGCTGGCAATGGAAATATTTTTGAGCCTTGAAGTGAGACCTCTGACATTCTGATAATGAATAAAGATTTGGTCAGAAGATGCGGTTAGTTTTTTGGGGCTGAAATGGTACCCTGTTTAAAGGGACTGGAAGGGTGATAGTCTGGTTACGCTTTTTAGGCTTGAACTCATGAACACTCATGTGTGGTGGCCAAAATTTGGGATCACAAATGATTGGGAACATATCATGTGAAACATTTATTTTGAATGATGATATTTCACGAGGGGTGGAGAAATTACAGGGGTTGAGACAGGGGTAATTGGACAGTCGCTTGGAGAAGGCGATAAAGACAACATTGGAGATACCTCCAAGTTGCTAGGATGGGACAAGAAAGTCATAGGTGTCTGAACAGACGTAGATGGCAATTGCAAAAGTTAAGGCTCCAACCGGCGATTGGTTGGGGACTCAAATTTATATTTGCCAAGCAACTCGAAACTCGAGTCAAAATTACTCGAGAGCTGCTTAGCCACATTATTTAATTTTAAGAATTGACTTCTCACAGAATTATACATTCTGGAGAAATCAATTTGCTTGTCGATGCATTCTGGGCGCTTCTTGGCAATAGCAGCGATCTTGTCGCAATCACGCCCAGTGAGACCTGCACATTTAGCATGCATCATATTCTCACACAGCCAGCAATTATTAAATTGCGACAGTGCAGAATCGTCAGCCTGCTTGAATGAAATTAAATGCGTATGCAAGTTACGAGAGCGCAGAGCAAAACGAAAACGGTGCACAAGATAGAGCAATTAAACACTCAAAAAACAATTATTCGTACACAAACAAATTGTTTGGTACGAAAAGCAATAGAACGAAATTTGCGAGAGCGCGATGCACAAGCAGAAAGTATGCAGCGAACACACGCACAAACAAGTGTATGCACAGGGAAGCACCAAGCCAAAAGAATCAAAACAGCCAATAACAACAAACACGGAACTGACGCCGCGTTTTATAAAATGCAATAATTAACAGACTTACGTTGCACAACAGATAACACTTTGCACAGTTTATAAAGGCTTTTCAAAGAAAGCACCGAAATATGCAAAATTTTGAAATAAAAAGCAGGATAAATGTGCAAAAATATATAAAAATCTTGGAGCACAAGTAAAACACGCCAGTCACTCTCAACTGAGAACTCTCTTATCCGACCACAAAACTAAAAACAGTTTAGTTAAATTTTGTGTTAGTTACTTCCAACTACAAAAGAATTCCACTTCAACATTTTTTGTATGTTCATACGTACGCACTCGTGCACTTTCCTAACTATAAAAAAAAATAAATTTTTTTTTAATTACGTTTCCGCACTTAATCCGACAAGTTGCTTCACAATATTGTTTCCTAATTAATAGACAAGACACAACAATCATAATTAATAGATTAATAATACAACTAATTAATTGTAAATAAACAAAAACACTACACATTAACTTCGAAGTTCTACATTTGTCAGCGGTGTGTATTCAGCCACAATAATGGGTATTTTATAAGTACCACAAAAAAGTAAAATTAAAACAAACGGTTACCGTATTCAAAGACTAATATATTAAAAAAATGATCGAAAATGAGCATCGAATTTTTTATTATTATTTCTCGTGTTTAATAAATAATCGTATTTTTTAAATTACCAAGTCAAATAAATGTATTAATTGAATTAATTAAATCAAATAAATTTTGATTTTAAGCAAAATTATTTAAATCTTCCGCAATCTCAATCGAATTATAAACTCGATTATTTACCTGTATCGGCATTCCAGTGTTTCTTTGTTTAAGCATCGCAACCTCTACTACTAGAAACGAGCACCTTTGTTTTCCTACCCAAGCGCTTCCGCCTAGTATGCCAACTGGCAAAGGGGAAGAAACAAAGCATTAATTAGCAGTTCCGTCCGCAAGCACCTCCAGAACTTCTCCGTCTCCAACAGCAGCCGTTAGTGTCGAAAGGGAAACATCGTCCCGGACTAAAAGCGAATCATCCGTGTCCACGCCAAGGGGAACTGTTAAGGCACCTCTTAGTTAGAGGTCAAGTCCACTGATAAAAATCAGTCACCCGCCTTCCAAAGCTAAAAGCGAAGCATCCCTGACCACTGCAGTCGGACGCACTAAGGCAACCATTAGCACAAGATCTAGTCCGTTTTCCACGCGAGCTAATACCAAAACGGCCCAAAATATGACAGTCGCGGCCTTAATCAAGTTAATTGCTATCACTGATCGGCTAAGTCAGTTTGAGGCAAAAATAAACACTCCTGGAGGCTCTGACCCGTCTGTCTATACGTGCCAGGTCCGTCGGGACCCAGTGCGAGCCTTGTGGGACAAGGTTCAAAAAGAGTACGAGCTCGGCTCAACAATAATCTCGGAAGCCGGTTCACTGGAAACCATTTCAGCTATGCAGTCCAAGTACTACTATTCTAACATGGTATATGAGAGATGCGCCGCTAAACTTAGCGAGCAAATCAATACCGCTAACGTCCAAAATAGACCATCAGCTCAGTCCACCATTCCGACATATGTTCCCACAGGGTGTCGCTTACCTCCTTGCGACACAGAAATCTTCAGCGGAGATTACATACGTTGGCCCACATTTCGAGACCTCTTTACCGCAATTTACATAAATAATCGTAGGTTATCAGAGGTTGAGAAATTATTCCATCTCAATGCGAAAACCAGCGGTGAGGCTCAGGCGATTGTATCGAAGTCACCTTTGACTAACGATGGCTTCCGATCAGCCTGGGCCAATCTGACTGAGAGTTTTGAGAACCGAAAATTGTTAGTCAACAGCCAGCTCAAGATCCTTTGCAACCTGCAGCCAATTTCCCAAGAGTCTGGAACGGCAATTAAGGAACTTCAGAGCACCATTCAAGGTTGCTTAACAGCTCTGGAGTTATCCGAAATCAACATAGAAAACTGGGACTGTATCCTCGTGTTCCTATGTTCCTCCAAATTACCCAAATTAACACTCTCCTTATGGGAACAGTCCACCTCCAGAAAAAACGACATCTCATCTTGGCTTGAGATGAAAGCCTTTCTCTTAGAACGCTATCGCACTCTAGAAGCGATAGAAGAGCGTAAGCCAAGCGCAAATACTCCAGCGCACTCCAGAATTGTTCGAACAGAACCTCCTACCACTAGAAGGCTTAAGTCATTTGAGAATAAGGTCGCTAACAAGCCGCAAGCCTGCAAATTGTGCTCCAGGGAGAATCACCCTATCCGTCTGTGCCCACGATTTTTCCAAATGCCCGTCAGCGAACGGGCAACTTACATCAAACAGTAAAAACTATGTTTGAACTGTTTCGCTAGGGGTCATCAGTTAAGGGATTGCACAAGTGCTCACAATTGTTTTACGTGCAAGGGTCGTCACAATACGCTCTTGCATCGTAGTGACACTCCACAATTGAGCCCTACAGTAGTCTCCATGCCACAAGCAACTGCTCCCTCCAATCAATCCATACAGTCCACTCCATCCCAACAAACGAATGATCACAATTATGTTGCAATTAACACCCACGGTGTTCTCCTAAGTATGGCTGTTATATATGTTCGCCATTTGGGTGTAAATTATACAGCTCGTGCACTGATCGACTCGGGATCAGAGGCAACATTTATTTCCAAACGACTCTTCCACCTGATAAAGCTGCCGTACAAATCCGTACAGGCACAAGTATCGGGATTAAATCAAGCTGTTGCAGCCCAGCCTCGCAAGCTCTGCCATTTTAATATTAGCTCTCCTTCCAAGCCTCGTATCCAAATCGAGGCATCAACCTAAGTCCTACCACATTTGGCAGGGAATCTACCATCATGTTCGATCCCCGAAAGTAAATTGACAACCCTCCAAAACTCCAGTTAGCGGACCCTAATTTCCACAAGAGCTTGCAGATAGATGTGCTGGTTGGCGCTGATATCCTACCGTCCATAGTAACGGGCCGCTCCCATCCTAATATATGTGGCACGTTGCTGGGCCAGGAAACTATTTTCGGTGGAGGTGGAGGACATTCCAGTCAAACTGGTAAAGAGCTCCGACTCCTTTTGTGAGAGTAATTTCATTTGAACAACAACAAGGAACGAGAATGGCAGATATGTAGTCACCCTACCTTTCCAAGAACCTAATCACATAGACTTAGGACATTCAAGATCTATCGCACTAGCTCAGTTTCTAAAGAACGAGAATCGTTTAAAAAGAAACCCTCCTTTGAAGAGCAGTACTCCGTGATTCGGAAGTACTTCGACTTAGGTCATATGACACAAGTCTGTCCAAACAGAAGCCCCAATAATTTTTACCTGCCGCATCATGCTGTTTTTAAGCCCGACAGCACCACAACAAAGGTTCGCGTTGTGTTTAATGCCTCCAGCCCGTCTTCTAATGGCAAAAGTCTAAATGATATCCTACACACGGGACCAGTACTCCAATCCGATCTGACGATTCAGAAACTAAAGTGACGATTCTACCGCTACGTTTTCAATGCCGATATAACCAAGATTTATCGGCAAAACCAGGTCGATCCAAGACATACGCCCTACCAACGAATACTATTTCGCAATGAGAACGAAGAACTTTGCGACTTCGAACTCAATACAGTTACCTTTGGGGTAAACTGTGCCCCATACCTCGCAATCCGGGTCCTCCGTCAACTTGCTCGTGATATACGAGAACATTGTCCCATCGAATCCGATATAATTGGAAATTATATGTATGTCGATGATGTTCTGCAGGGGCGCACACAAGCCACAAACAATTTCAGCCATTGCAGAACTCCGCATGGCACTCTACAAAGCTGGGTTCCCTCTGAGAAAGTGAACATCTAACACAAAGGAAGTGTTAAAAGGAATACCAAGGGACCACTTACTGTATGCGGATTTCTTAGAAATCGAAGAGGCCAGCGTCGCTAAATCGCTAGGCATTCGATGGCAAGCCACAACAGACCAGTTTTTCTTTGCTCCGTCCAAAATGGTATCTCTGCCTTCGCTCACTAAACGTGAAACACTATCACAGATAGCGAAATTGTTCGATCCTGCTGGATGGCTAGCACCTGTGATAGTTCGAGCAAAGATTTTCATGCAATAGATCTTCCACAACTGATGTACTCAGATAATGGGAAACATCTGTGGAGCGTCATCCGTTCTTTCGAGAGATTTCTTGCAAGCGACCAAAAAGCTCATATTATCTAAGCAGAGCCATCAAAATTTGTGTTGGCAATTCAATCCTCCTGGCGCTCCTCACATGGGCGGATTGTGGGAAGCAGGTGTGAAAAGCTTTAAGATCCACTTCTATATTATACATTTGTGGAGTTCGCGACTCTCCTTTCCAAGATTGAAGCCTGCCTTTACTCCAGGCCAATCTCTCCAATGTCGGAAGATCCGACTGATTTATTGGCTCTAAGTCCAAACCACTTCCTAGTTGGTGACCCTCTTCTGTCAACTAACGAGCCAGTAATCAAAGAAGACGCTATTTCTATAATTAACCGCTGGCAGCGACTCAAAGCGCTCCACCAGCAATTTTGCTTACGGTGGAAGAACGAGTATTTGAAAGAGCTCCATAAGCGAAACAAATGACAGTCCCCTACAAGGGATCTCCAAGTCGGTGATATGGTGATTATCAAGGAAGATAACATACCAATAAATGAATGGCGCCTTGGCCGAGTCCAGCTGGCTTGCCCAGGCACAGATGACAAGGTCCGCGTAGTGGACATGCTTACCGCTCGTGGTGTCATCCGAAGGCCAATAGCCAAATTAGTCCTTCTTCCTACTGAGGCAAATAGCACCACCGACTAATCCTTAAAAGCAACTAATCCCTTTTTCAAAACAAAATCATCATATAATAACACCTGTCCTACATCTTATTCTCCAGTTCACTCCTCTGTAGAGAACCAGCATGGCACCGTCAACGAAGGCATCCAATCAACGTCAAGGAACGGACTCTTTTAGATGCCGGGTGTGTAGAGGCATCCATGCACTACGCAAGTGTCAGCGCTTCTTGAAGCTCACGCCCGAGAAGCGTCTCCGAGCCGTGTTAATTAACAAATATTGCTCCAACTGCCTGGCTCATCAGCATTCAGGGGAATCATGCCGCAGTGGAGCCAAGTGCAAATTTGCTAAAAGGACCACCACACCTTACTCCACATGCGTGATCCCCGTAGCGCTCGACCCTCTCGGCCAGACAACAGGCCCACAAGAAGAGCTTCTGGCTCCTCGCCCTCCAGCGGCACATCACCCCCAAGCCCGAGACGTGCTACTATACGGACGTCGCATGCGTCCCTTCTCCAGCACAAGGGGGTCAGTATATTGCCCACCGCCATAGTGCTGCTCGACACCAGAAAAAGACCCTCGGGCTCTGATCGATCCATGTTGTTCAGTAAGCCGCATTAAAGCAGCCGTGGCAAGGGCCTATGGCCTTTCCGTCACACGCATTGGCGCAGAAAGAGCGTGCACAGCCGTGCTACGCTCCAAGACAACTCAGATGTCTCGAGAAGTGGTCTTAATGGCTGACCCGCAACTCAGCTGCATAACACCAGCCCGAGCCATCAGAGCGGACATGAAGGACCCGTTCAGCAACGTCGCTTTGGCGGACAACGAATGGTTCCGTCCATCTCCAGTCCCTTTGGTAGTCGGCGCCGACGTCTACCCAGACATTATCCTACCAGGTATCCTCCCGAGCCAAGATGGTCTGCCGATGGCTCAAAATAGCAAGTTTGGACGGATACTCTCTGGCACTTGCACGCAATAGGAATTCTTGCAATCTGCATATTGCCAGGGGGGGAGAATGTTCATGCCAGTTCAGTGCTAGTGTGAACACAGCATTGACTGACCCTCACTCAGTGTGAGAGAGTCACTCAGTGAGACAGACTCACTCACTAATTCGATCCCAGATGGGCTCAGCATCTGGTCTCCTTTCCACCTCCATCACTCCAACCAAAAATATGTACAATCACTTAACCAGCAGAGTTTGTTAAATGCAGCAAGAAATTCTAATAAAGTGCTTTTTCACCAATAACAATCAAGGATTATTTATCTGACGCCACCCCCACACACATATATCATATAGTGATATATTTAGTATATATCATAGTGTCCGATATTAATATGATTTTGCCTATATATGAAGAGTACAGTAAAACTAATAAATTTTGAGTTTGGTCAAGATATCTTGATAAACAAAATGTTTTTTTATACAATAACTCAATGTTCGAACGATCTTTCCTATGGCAGCTATATGATATAGTGGTCCGATCTTAATAGGATTTTGCATATATATCAGGAGTACAGTAAAACTAATAAATGCAGAGTTTGGTCAAGATATCCTGAAAAACAAAGTATAAAGTAAACCAAAATATTTGATCATACAACTTAATTTTCGACTAATCGTTCCTATGGCAGATATATGATATAGTGGTCCGATCTTAATATGATTTGGACTATATAAGGGGAGTATAGTAAAACTAATAAATGCTGAGTTTGGTCAAGATATCTTGAAAAACAAAATATTTTTTCATACAACTTAATTTTCGACCGATCGTTCCTATGGCAGCTTTAAGATATAGTGGTCCGATCTGAATATGATTTTGCTTTTATATGAGGAGTTTAGTAAAATTAATAAATGCCGAAGTTGGTCAAGATATCTTGAAAAACAAAATATTTATTCATACAAGAACTTAATTCTCGACCGATCGTTCCTATGGCAGCTATATGTTATAGTAATCCGATATTAATAGGATTTTGGATATATATGAGGAGTATGGTAAAAGTAATAAATGCCGTGATGGGTCAAAAAACCAAATTTATTTTCATACAACAACTTAGTGTTCGACCGATCATTCCTATGGCAGCTTTATGATATAGTGAACCGATCTTAATATGATTTTGCCTTTATATGAGGAGTATAGCAAAACTAACAAACGCCGAGGTTGGTCAAGATATCTTGAAAAACAAAATATTTTTTCATACAAGAACTTAATTTTCGACCGATCGTTCTAATGGCAGATATATGAAATAGTGGTCAGATCTTAAAATGATATTGCCTATATATGAGGAGTACAGTAAAACTAATAAATTCCGAGTTTGGTTAAGATATCTTGAAAAACGAAATATATTTTCGAACAATTTAATTTTTGACCGATCGTTCTAATGGCAGCTTTATGATATAGTGGTCCGATCTTAATATGATTTTGCCTTTATATGAGGAGTATGCAAAACTAACAAATGCCGAGGTTGGTCAAGATATATTGAACAACAAAATATTTTTTCATACAAAAACTTAATTTTCGACCGATCGTTCTAATGTCAGATATATGATATAGCGGTCCGATCTTAATATGATTTTGCCTACATGTGAGGAGTATAGTAAAACTAATAAATGCCAAGTTTGGTCAAGATATCTTGAAAAATAAAATATTTTTTCATACAACTTAATTTTCGACCGATCATTCCTATGGCAGCTTTATGATATAGTGAACCGATCTTAATATGATTTTGCCTTTATATGAGGAGTATAGCAAAACTAACAAACGCCGAGGTTGGTCAAGATATCTTGAAAAACAAAATATTTTTTCATACAAGAACTTAATTTTCGACCGATCGTTCAAGTGGCAGATATATGAAAAAGTGGTCAGATCTTAATAGGATATTGCCTATATAAAAGGAGTACAGTAAAACTAATAAATTCCGAGTTTGGTCAAGATATCTTGAAAAACAAAATATTTTTTCACACATCTTAATTTCGACCGATCGTTCCTATGGCAGCTTTATGATATATGACATCAGTTTGCATTTTCGAAAGGAAAGCATCATTTACCAAGGAAGTAAACTCAAGCAGATTGGTCGTAGTTGACCGATTCTTTACGAATCCATGTTGAACAGGGGAAACAACTGATTTGCAGAAATGCTGCAAATTCGATGTGATTATTTTTTCAAATAATTTAGGAATAGCGGACAGTTTTGCAATGCCCCTGTAATTTTGTATATCAGACTTCCCACCTTTATTGTGAAGAGGAATGATATAAGATTCTTTCCAAAGAGATGGAAAGACAGAAGTTTCAAGGGATAGATTAAAAAGCTTTAGCAATGGATCAAAAAGGGAGGAACTATACTCCTTGAGTAGACAACTAGGAATATTGTCCGGCCCAGGAGAGTAAGAAGATTTTAAAGAGTTTATAGTTAATAGGAGAGAGGAGTGTGAAATAATGGGGGGAGGTATAGAACTAGCAACTAGGCAACATTTATTTCCAAACGACTCTTCCACCTGATAAAGCTGCCGTACAAATCCGTACAGGCACAAGTATCGGGATTAAATCAAGCTGTTGCAGCCCAGCCTCGCAAGCTCTGCCATTTTAATATTAGCTCTCCTTCCAAGCCTCGTATCCAAATCGAGGCATCAACCTAAGTCCTACCACATTTGGCAGGGAATCTACCATCATGTTCGATCCCCGAAAGTAAATTGACAACCCTCCAAAACTCCAGTTAGCGGACCCTAATTTCCACAAGAGCTTGCAGATAGATGTGCTGGTTGGCGCTGATATCCTACCGTCCATAGTAACGGGCGGCTCCCATCCTAATATATGTGGCACGTTGCTGGGCCAGGAAACTATTTTCGGTGGAGGTGGAGGACATTCCAGTCAAACTGTTAAAGAGCTCCGACTCCTTTTGTGAGAGTAATTTCATTTGAACAACAACAAGGAACGAGAATGGCAGATATGTAGTCACCCTACCTTTCCAAGAACCTAATCACATAGACTTAGGACATTCAAGATCTATCGCACTAGCTCAGTTTCTAAAGAACGAGAATCGTTTAAAAAGAAACCCTCCTTTGAAGAGCAGTACTCCGTGATTCGGAAGTACTTCGACTTAGGTCATATGACACAAGTCTGTCCAAACAGAAGCCCCAATAATTTTTACCTGCCGCATCATGCTGTTTTTAAGCCCGACAGCACCACAACAAAGGTTCGCGTTGTGTTTAATGCCTCCAGCCCGTCTTCTAATGTCAAAAGTCTAAATGATATCCTACACACGGGACCAGTACTCCAATCCGATCTGACGATTCAGAAACTAAAGTGACGATTCTACCGCTACGTTTTCAATGCCGATATAACCAAGATTTATCGGCAAAACCAGGTCGATCCAAGACATACGCCCTACCAACGAATACTATTTCGCAATGAGAACGAAGAACTTTGCGACTTCGAACTCAATACAGTTACCTTTGGGGTAAACTGTGCCCCATACCTCGCAATCCGGGTCCTCCGTCAACTTGCTCGTGATATACGAGAACATTGTCCCATCGAATCCGATATAATTGGAAATTATATGTATGTCGATGATGTTCTGCAGGGGCGCACACAAGCCACAAACAATTTCAGCCATTGCAGAACTCCGCATGGCACTCTACAAAGCTGGGTTCCCTCTGAGAAAGTGAACATCTAACACAAAGGAAGTGTTAAAAGGAATACCAAGGGACCACTTACTGTATGCGGATTTCTTAGAAATCGAAGAGGCCAGCGTCGCTAAATCGCTAGGCATTCGATGGCAAGCCACAACAGACCAGTTTTTCTTTGCTCCGTCCAAAATGGTATCTCTGCCTTCGCTCACTAAACGTGAAACACTATCACAGATAGCGAAATTGTTCGATCCTGCTGGATGGCTAGCACCTGTGATAGTTCGAGCAAAGATTTTCATGCAATAGATCTTCCACAACTGATGTACTCAGATAATGGGAAACATCTGTGGAGCGTCATCCGTTCTTTCGAGAGATTTCTTGCAAGCGACCAAAAAGCTCATATTATCTAAGCAGAGCCATCAAAATTTGTGTTGGCAATTCAATCCTCCTGGCGCTCCTCACATGGGCGGATTGTGGGAAGCAGGTGTGAAAAGCTTTAAGATCCACTTCTATATTATACATTTGTGGAGTTCGCGACTCTCCTTTCCAAGATTGAAGCCTGCCTTTACTCCAGGCCAATCTCTCCAATGTCGGAAGATCCGACTGATTTATTGGCTCTAAGTCCAAACCACTTCCTAGTTGGTGACCCTCTTCTGTCAACTAACGAGCCAGTAATCAAAGAAGACGCTATTTCTATAATTAACCGCTGGCAGCGACTCAAAGCGCTCCACCAGCAATTTTGCTTACGGTGGAAGAACGAGTATTTGAAAGAGCTCCATAAGCGAAACAAATGACAGTCCCCTACAAGGGATCTCCAAGTCGGTGATATGGTGATTATCAAGGAAGATAACATACCAATAAATGAATGGCGCCTTGGCCGAGTCCAGCTGGCTTGCCCAGGCACAGATGACAAGGTCCGCGTAGTGGACATGCTTACCGCTCGTGGTGTCATCCGAAGGCCAATAGCCAAATTAGTCCTTCTTCCTACTGAGGCAAATAGCACCACCGACTAATCCTTAAAAGCAACTAATCCCTTTTTCAAAACAAAATCATCATATAATAACACCTGTCCTACATCTTATTCTCCAGTTCACTCCTCTGTAGAGAACCAGCATGGCACCGTCAACGAAGGCATCCAATCAACGTCAAGGAACGGACTCTTTTAGATGCCGGGTGTGTAGAGGCATCCATGCACTACGCAAGTGTCAGCGCTTCTTGAAGCTCACGCCCGAGAAGCGTCTCCGAGCCGTGTTAATTAACAAATATTGCTCCAACTGCCTGGCTCATCAGCATTCAGGGGAATCATGCCGCAGTGGAGCCAAGTGCAAATTTGCTAAAAGGACCACCACACCTTACTCCACATGCGTGATCCCCGTAGCGCTCGACCCTCTCGGCCAGACAACAGGCCCACAAGAAGAGCTTCTGGCTCCTCGCCCTCCAGCGGCACATCACCCCCAAGCCCGAGACGTGCTACTATACGGACGTCGCTTGCGTCCCTTCTCCAGCACAAGGGGGTCAGTATATTGCCCACCGCCATAGTGCTGCTCGACACCAGAAAAAGACCCTCGGGCTCTGATCGATCCATGTTGTTCAGTAAGCCGCATTAAAGCAGCCGTGGCAAGGGCCTATGGCCTTTCCGTCACACGCATTGGCGCAGAAAGAGCGTGCACAGCCGTGCTACGCTCCAAGACAACTCAGATGTCTCGAGAAGTGGTCTTAATGGCTGACCCGCAACTCAGCTGCATAACACCAGCCCGAGCCATCAGAGCGGACATGAAGGACCCGTTCAGCAACGTCGCTTTGGCGGACAACGAATGGTTCCGTCCATCTCCAGTCCCTTTGGTAGTCGGCGCCGACGTCTACCCAGACATTATCCTACCAGGTATCCTCCCGAGCCAAGATGGTCTGCCGATGGCTCAAAATAGCAAGTTTGGACGGATACTCTCTGGCACTTGCACGCAATAGGAATTCTTGCAATCTGCATATTGCCAGGGGGGGAGAATGTTCATGCCAGTTCAGTGCTAGTGTGAACACAGCATTGACTGACCCTCACTCAGTGTGAGAGAGTCACTCAGTGAGACAGACTCACTCACTAATTCGATCCCAGATGGGCTCAGCATCTGGTCTCCTTTCCACCTCCATCACTCCAACCAAAAATATGTACAATCACTTAACCAGCAGAGTTTGTTAAATGCAGCAAGAAATTCTAATAAAGTGCTTTTTCACCAATAACAATCAAGGATTATTTATCTGACGCCACCCCCACACACATATATCATATAGTGATATATTTAGTATATATCATAGTGTCCGATATTAATATGATTTTGCCTATATATGAAGAGTACAGTAAAACTAATAAATTTTGAGTTTGGTCAAGATATCTTGATAAACAAAATGTTTTTTTATACAATAACTCAATGTTCGAACGATCTTTCCTATGGCAGCTATATGATATAGTGGTCCGATCTTAATAGGATTTTGCATATATATCAGGAGTACAGTAAAACTAATAAATGCAGAGTTTGGTCAAGATATCCTGAAAAACAAAGTATAAAGTAAACCAAAATATTTGATCATACAACTTAATTTTCGACTAATCGTTCCTATGGCAGATATATGATATAGTGGTCCGATCTTAATATGATTTGGACTATATAAGGGGAGTATAGTAAAACTAATAAATGCTGAGTTTGGTCAAGATATCTTGAAAAACAAAATATTTTTTCATACAACTTAATTTTCGACCGATCGTTCCTATGGCAGCTTTAAGATATAGTGGTCCGATCTGAATATGATTTTGCTTTTATATGAGGAGTTTAGTAAAATTAATAAATGCCGAAGTTGGTCAAGATATCTTGAAAAACAAAATATTTATTCATACAAGAACTTAATTCTCGACCGATCGTTCCTATGGCAGCTATATGTTATAGTAATCCGATATTAATAGGATTTTGGATATATATGAGGAGTATGGTAAAAGTAATAAATGCCGTGATGGGTCAAAAAACCAAATTTATTTTCATACAACAACTTAGTGTTCGACCGATCATTCCTATGGCAGCTTTATGATATAGTGAACCGATCTTAATATGATTTTGCCTTTATATGAGGAGTATAGCAAAACTAACAAACGCCGAGGTTGGTCAAGATATCTTGAAAAACAAAATATTTTTTCATACAAGAACTTAATTTTCGACCGATCGTTCTAATGGCAGATATATGAAATAGTGGTCAGATCTTAAAATGATATTGCCTATATATGAGGAGTACAGTAAAACTAATAAATTCCGAGTTTGGTTAAGATATCTTGAAAAACGAAATATATTTTCGAACAATTTAATTTTTGACCGATCGTTCTAATGGCAGCTTTATGATATAGTGGTCCGATCTTAATATGATTTTGCCTTTATATGAGGAGTATGCAAAACTAACAAATGCCGAGGTTGGTCAAGATATATTGAACAACAAAATATTTTTTCATACAAAAACTTAATTTTCGACCGATCGTTCTAATGTCAGATATATGATATAGCGGTCCGATCTTAATATGATTTTGCCTACATGTGAGGAGTATAGTAAAACTAATAAATGCCAAGTTTGGTCAAGATATCTTGAAAAATAAAATATTTTTTCATACAACTTAATTTTCGACCGATCATTCCTATGGCAGCTTTATGATATAGTGAACCGATCTTAATATGATTTTGCCTTTATATGAGGAGTATAGCAAAACTAACAAACGCCGAGGTTGGTCAAGATATCTTGAAAAACAAAATATTTTTTCATACAAGAACTTAATTTTCGACCGATCGTTCAAGTGGCAGATATATGAAAAAGTGGTCAGATCTTAATAGGATATTGCCTATATAAAAGGAGTACAGTAAAACTAATAAATTCCGAGTTTGGTCAAGATATCTTGAAAAACAAAATATTTTTTCACACATCTTAATTTCGACCGATCGTTCCTATGGCAGCTTTATGATATATGACATCAGTTTGCATTTTCGAAAGGAAAGCATCATTTACCAAGGAAGTAAACTCAAGCAGATTGGTCGTAGTTGACCGATTCTTTACGAATCCATGTTGAACAGGGGAAACAACTGATTTGCAGAAATGCTGCAAATTCGATGTGATTATTTTTTCAAATAATTTAGGAATAGCGGACAGTTTTGCAATGCCCCTGTAATTTTGTATATCAGACTTCCCACCTTTATTGTGAAGAGGAATGATATAAGATTCTTTCCAAAGAGATGGAAAGACAGAAGTTTCAAGGGATAGATTAAAAAGCTTTAGCAATGGATCAAAAAGGGAGGAACTATACTCCTTGAGTAGACAACTAGGAATATTGTCCGGCCCAGGAGAGTAAGAAGATTTTAAAGAGTTTATAGTTAATAGGAGAGAGGAGTGTGAAATAATGGGGGGAGGTATAGAACTAGCAACTAGCGGAAGAAATAGTATAAGGGTAAGAATTAGTATTAGGACAGACTGAAGAGTAAGTTGATTGGAAAAATTGAGCAAAGAGGTTAGCAGAATCAGTGTCATTGCTAGCTTTATCCATCCTAAGAAAAAAAGAAGATGGCAAACTTGAAGATTTGCGCTTCAAGTTTACAAAATTTAAAACTCTCGGATTTCGGGCGAATTGCCTTTTACAACGAATTAGATAATTCTCATAGCATTGAGAATTAAAAAATTAAAAAAATTAATGGATGTATTCATATCAACTGAGTCATATAAGAAAGACCAATCGGTTGAATAAATTAGCTGAATCGGCAAAGAATAATTTCCTTTGCGATTACAATTTAGCATTGCAATCTCTAAAGTTGGGTAATAGACATTCTCAGGAAGAGATAAAGGAGGGGACCTAGACACATTAGAAATAAGGTAGTCGTTAACAAATACAAGGTCAAGTGATCTATTCATATGATTAGAAATTAAATTGATTTGAAACAACGAAAGATTAAGCATGTAGTCTATAAAACCGTGCTGTGCTGAGGGCACTAGATAATTTTCAGCAGTGAATAATGACCAAGAGATGTTCGGCAAATTAAAATCACCCAACACCATTAATAGGTCATCCCGCACGTGTGAAGAAACTTCTTTAATACAAGTAATATGATTCATATAAACTTGAATATCAGAAAAAGTTGGGACATAAGAGCATGTTACATAGGTATTCCGTGTAGGAAAAGACACCTTAACTGAGACAATCTCAGCGTCAGTAGGCGTACTTATAGAGAATAGTTCAGACTGGAGAGTGGCTTTAACGGCAATTAACACCGCACCACCTCGAGTCGGCCGATGATTTCTAAACAAAATAAAGTAATTCGGTAAAATCTCAAAATCAGATATGGTTGAGTCTAACCGTGTTTCTGAAAATGCTATTATGTCCGAATCGAAGGAAGTGCTGGCAATGGAAATATTTTTAAGCCTTGAAGTGAGACCTCTGACATTCTGATAATGAATAAAGATTTGGTCAGAAGATGCGGTTAGTTTTTTGGGGCTGAAATGGTACCCTGTTTAAAGGGACTGGAAGGGTGATAGTCTGGTTACGCTTTTTAGGCTTGAACTCATGAACACTCATGTGTGGTGGCCAAAATTTGGGATCACAAATGATTGGGAACATATCATGTGAAACATTTATTTTGAATGATGATATTTCACGAGGGGTGGAGAAATTACAGGGGTTGAAACAGGGGTAATTGGACAGTCGCTTGGAGAAGGCGATAAAGACAACATTGGAGATACCTCCAAGTTGCTAGGATGGGACAAGAAAGTCATAGGTGTCTGAACAGACGTAGATGGCAATTGCAAAAGTTAAGGCTCCAACCGGCGATTGGTTGGGGACTCAAATTTATATTTGCCAAGCAACTCGAAACTCGAGTCAAAATTACTCGAGAGCTGCTTAGCCACATTATTTAATTTTAAGAATTGACTTCTCACAGAATTATACATTCTGGAGAAATCAATTTGCTTGTCGATGCATTCTAGGCGCTTCTTGGCAATAGCAGCGATCTTGTCGCAATCACGCCCAGTGAGACCTGCACATTTAGCATGCATCATATTCTCACACAGCCAGCAATTATTAAATTGCGACAGTGCAGAATCGTCAGCCTGCTTGAACGTGCACGGTTTCTTACAGCACGACATAATTATTAAATGCGTATGCAAGTTACGAGAGAGCAGAACAAAACGAAAACGGTGCACAAGATAGAGCAATTAAACACTCAAAAAACAATTATTCGTACACAAACAAATTGTTTGGTGCGAAAAGCAATAGAACGAAATTTGCGAGAGCGCGATGCACAAGCAGAAAGTATGCAGCGAACACACGCACAAACAAGTGTATGCACAGGGAAGCACCAAGCCAAAAGAATCAAAACAGCCAATAACAACAAACACGGAACTGACGCCGCGTTTTATAAAATGCAATAATTAACAGACTTACGCTGCACAACAGATAACACTTTGCACAGTTTATAAAGGCTTTTCAAAGAAAGCACCGAAATATGCAAAATTTTGAAATAAAAAGCAGGATAAATGTGCAAAAATATATAAAAATCTTGGAGCACAAGTAAAACACGCCAGTCACTCTCAACTGAGAACTCTCTTATCCGACCACAAAACTAAAAACAGTTTAGTTAAATTTTGTGTTAGTTACTTCCAACTACAAAAGAATTCCACTTCAACATTTTTTGTATGTTCATACGTACGCACTCGTGCACTTTCCTAACTATAAAAAAAAATAAATTTTTTTTTAATTACGTTTCCGCACTTAATCCGACAAGTTGCTTCACAATATTGTTTTCTAATTAATAGACAAGACACAACAATCATAATTAATAGATTAATAATACAACAAATTAATTGTAAATAAACAAAAACACTACACATTAACTTCGAAGTTCTACATTTGTCAGCGGTGTGTATTCAGCCACAATAATGGGTATTTTATAAGTACCACAAAAAAGTAAAATTAAAACAAACGGTTACCGTATTCAAAGACTAATATATTAAAAAAATGATCGAAAACGAGCATCGAATTTTTTATTATTATTTCTCGTGTTTAATAAATAATCGTATTTTTTAAATTACCAAGTCAAATAAATGTATTAATTAAATTAATTAAATCAAATAAATTTTGATTTTAAGCAAAATTATTTAAATCTTCCGCAATCTCAATCGAATTATAAACTCGATTATTTACCTGTATCGGCATTCCAGTGTTTCTTTGTTTAAGCATCGCAACCTCTACTACTAGAAACGAGCACCTTTGTTTTCCTACCCAAGCGCTTCCGCCTAGTATGCCAACTGGCAAAGGGGAAGAAACAAAGCATTAATTAGCAGTTCCGTCCGCAAGCACCTCCAGAACTTCTCCGTCTCCAACAGCAGCCGTTAGTGTCGAAAGGGAAACATCGTCCCGGACTAAAAGCGAATCATCCGTGTCCACGCCAAGGGGAACTGTTAAGGCACCTCTTAGTTAGAGATCAAGTCCACTGATAAAAATCAGTCGCCCGCCTTCCAAAGCTAAAAGCGAAGCATCCCTGACCACTGCAGTCGGACGCACTAAGGCAACCATTAGCACAAGATCTAGTCCGTTTTCCACGCGAGCTAATACCAAAACGGCCCAAAATATGACAGTCGCGGCCTTAATCAAGTTAATTGCTATCACTGATCGGCTAAGTCAGTTTGAGGCAGAAATAAACACTCCTGGAGGCTCTGACCCGTCTGTCTATACGTGCCAGGTCCGTCGGGACCCAGTGCGAGCCTTGTGGGACAAGATTCAAAAAGAGTAAGAGCTCGGCTCAACAATAATCTCGGAAGCCGGTTCACTGGAAACCATTTCAGCTATGCAGTCCAAGTACTACTATTCTAACATGGTATATGAGAGATGCGCCGCTAAACTTAGCGAGCAAATCAATACCGCTAACGTCCAAAATAGACCATCAGCTCAGTCCACCATTCCGACATATGTTCCCACAGGGTGTCGCTTACCTCCTTGCGACACAGAAATCTTCAGCGGAGATTACATACGTTGGCCCACATTTCGAGACCTCTTTACCGCAATTTACATAAATAATCGTAGGTTATCAGAGGTCGAGAAATTATTCCATCTCAATGCGAAAACCAGCGGTGAGGCTCAGGCGATTGTATCGAAGTCACCTTTGACTAACGATGGCTTCCGATCAGCCTGGGCCAATCTGACTGAGAGTTTTGAGAACCGAAAATTGTTAGTCAACAGCCAGCTCAAGATCCTTTGCAACCTGCAGCCAATTTCCCAAGAGTCTGGAACGGCAATTAAGGAACTTCAGAGCACCATTCAAGGTTGCTTAACAGCTCTGGAGTTATCCGAAATCAACATAGAAAACTGGGACTGTATCCTCGTGTTCCTATGTTCCTCCAAATTACCCAAATTAACACTCTCCTTATGGGAACAGTCCACCTCCAGAAAAAAGACATCTCATCTTGGCTTGAGATGAAAGCCTTTCTCTTAGAACGCTATCGCACTCTAGAAGCGATAGAAGAGCGTAAGCCAAGCGCAAATACTCCAGCGCACTCCAGAATTGTTCGAAAAGAACCTCCTACCACTAGAAGGCTTAAGTCATTTGAGAATAAGGTCGCTAACAAGCCGCAAGCCTGCAAATTGTGCTCCAGGGAGAATCACCCTATCCGTCTGTGCCCACGATTTTTCCAAATGCCCGTCAGCGAACGGGCAACTTACATCAAACAGTAAAAACTATGTTTGAACTGTTTCGCTAGGGGTCATCAGTTAAGGGATTGCACAAGTGCTCACAATTGTTTTACGTGCAAGGGTCGTCACAATACGCTCTTGCATCGTAGTGACACTCCACAATTGAGCCCTACAGTAGTCTCCATGCCACAAGCAACAGCTCCCTCCAATCAATCCATACAGTCCACTCCATCCCAACAAACGAATGTTCACAATTATGTTGCAATTAGCACCCACGGTGTTCTCCTAAGTATGGCTGTTATATATGTTCGCCATTTGGGTGTAAATTATACAGCTCGTGCACTGATCGACTCGGGATCAGAGGCAACATTTATTTCCAAACGACTCTTCCACCTGATAAAGCTGCCGTACAAATCCGTACAGGCACAAGTATCGGGATTAAATCAAGCTGTTGCAGCCCAGCCTCGCAAGCTCTGCCATTTTAATATTAGCTCTCCTTCCAAGCCTCGTATCCAAATCGAGGCATCAACCTAAGTCCTACCACATTTGGCAGGGAATCTACCATCATGTTTGATCCCCGAAAGTTAATTGATAACCCTCCAAAACTCCAGTTAGCGGACCCTAATTTCCACAAGAGCTTGCAGATAGATGTGCTGGTTGGCGCTGATATCCTACCGTCCATAGTAACGGGCGGCTCCCATCCTAATATATGTGGCACGTTGCTGGGCCAGGAAACTATTTTCGGTGGAGGTGGAGGACATTCCAGTCAAACTGGTAAAGAGCTCCGACTCCTTTTGTGAGAGTAATTTCATTTGAACAACAACAAGGAACGAGAATGGCAGATATGTAGTCACCCTACCTTTCCAAGAACCTAATCACATAGACTTAGGACATTCAAGATCTATCGCACTAGCTCAGTTTCTAAAGAACGAGAATCGTTTAAAAAGAAACCCTCCTTTGAAGAGCAGTACTCCGTGATTCGGAAGTACTTCGACTTAGGTCATATGACACAAGTCTGTCCAAACAGAAGCCCCAATAATTTTTACCTGCCGCATCATGCTGTTTTTAAGCCCGACAGCACCACAACAAAGGTTCGCGTTGTGTTTAATGCCTCCAGCCCGTCTTCTAATGGCAAAAGTCTAAATGATATCCTACACACGGGACCAGTACTCCAATCCGATCTGACGATTCAGAAACTAAAGTGACGATTCTACCGCTACGTTTTCAATGCCGATATAACCAAGATTTATCGGCAAAACCAGGTCGATCCAAGACATACGCCCTACCAACGAATACTATTTCGCAATGAGAACGAAGAACTTTGCGACTTCGAACTCAATACAGTTACCTTTGGGGTAAACTGTGCCCCATACCTCGCAATCCGGGTCCTCCGTCAACTTGCTCGTGATATACGAGAACATTGTCCCATCGAATCCGATATAATTGGAAATTATATGTATGTCGATGATGTTCTGCAGGGGCGCACACAAGCCACAAACAATTTCAGCCATTGCAGAACTCCGCATGGCACTCTACAAAGCTGGGTTCCCTCTGAGAAAGTGGACATCTAACACAAAGAAAGTGTTAAAAGGAATACCAAGGGACCACTTACTGTATGCGGATTTCTTAGAAATCGAAGAGGCCAGCGTCGCTAAATCGCTAGGCATTCGATGGCAAGCCACAACAGACCAGTTTTTCTTTGCTCCGTCCAAAATGGTATCTCTGCCTTCGCTCACTAAACGTGAAACACTATCACAGATAGCGAAATTGTTCGATCCTGCTGGATGGCTAGCACCTGTGATAGTTCGAGCAAAGATTTTCATGCAATAGATCTTCCACAACTGATGTACTCAGATAATGGGAAACATCTGTGGAGCGTCATCCGTTCTTTCGAGAGATTTCTTGCAAGCGACCAAAAAGCTCATATTATCCAAGCAGAGCCATCAAAATTTGTGTTGGCAATTCAATCCTCCTGGCGCTCCTCACATGGGCGGATTGTGGGATGCAGGTGTGAAAAGCTTTAAGATCCACTTCTATATTATACATTTGAGGAGTTCGCGACTCTCCTTTCCAAGATTGAAGCCTGCCTTTACTCCAGGCCAATCTCTCCAATGTCGGAAGATCCGACTGATTTATTGGCTCTAAGTCCAAGCCACTTCCTAGTTGGTGACCCTCTTCTGTCAACTAACGAGCCAGTAATCAAAGAAGACGCTATTTCTATAATTAACCGCTGGCAGCGACTCAAAGCGCTCCACCAGCAATTTTGCTTACGGTGGAAGAACGAGTATTTGAAAGAGCTCCATAAGCGAAACAAATGACAGTCCCCTACAAGGGATCTCCAAGTCGGTGATATGGTGATTATCAAGGAAGATAACATACCAATAAATGAATGGCGCCTTGGCCGAGTCCAGCTGGCTTGCCCAGGCACAGATGACAAGGTCCGCGTAGTGGACGTGCTTACCGCTCGTGGTGTCATCCGAAGGCCAATAGCCAAATTAGTCCTTCTTCCTACTGAGGCAAATAGCACCACCGACTAATCCTTAAAAGCAACTAATCCCTTTTTCAAAACAAAATCATCATATAATAACACCTATCCTACATCTTATTCTCCAGTTCACTCCTCTGTAGAGAACCAGCATGGCACCGTCAACGAAGGCATCCAATCAACGTCAAGGAACGGACTCTTTTAGATGCCGGGTGTGTAGAGGCATCCATGCACTACGCAAGTGTCAGCGCTTCTTGAAGCTCACGCCCGAGAAGCGTCTCCGAGCCGTGTTAATTAACAAATATTGCTCCAACTGCCTGGCTCATCAGCATTCAGGGGAATCATGCCGCAGTGGAGCCAAGTGCAAATTTGCTAAAAGGACCACCACACCTTACTCCACATGCGTGATCCCCGTAGCGCTCGACCCTCTCGGCCAGACAACAGGCCCACAAGAAGAGCTTCTGGCTCCTCGCCCTCCAGCGGCACATCACCCCCAAGCCCGAGACGTGCTACTATACGGACGTCGCTTGCGTCCCTTCTCCAGCACAAGGGGGTCAGTATATTGCCCACCGCCATAGTGCTGCTCGACACCAGAAAAAGACCCTCGGGCTCTGATCGATCCATGTTGTTCAGTAAGCCGCATTAATGCAGCCGTGGCAAGGGCCTATGGCCTTTCCGTCACACGCATTGGCGCAGAAAGAGCGTGCACAGCCGTGCTACGCTCCAAGACAACTCAGATGTCTCGAGAAGTGGTCTTAATGGCTGACCCGCAACTCAGCTGCATAACACCAGCCCGAGCCATCAGAGCGGACATGAAGGACCCGTTCAGCAACGTCGCTTTGGCGGACAACGAATGGTTCCGTCCATCTCCAGTCCCTTTGGTAGTCGGCGCCGACGTCTACCCAGACATCATCCTACCAGGTATCCTCCCGAGCCAAGGTGGTCTGCCGATGGCTCAAAATACCAAGTTTGGACGGATACTCTCTGGCACTTGCACGCAATAGGAATTCTTGCAATCTGCATATTGCCAGGGGGGGAGAATGTTCATGCCAGTTCAGTGCTAGTGTGAACACAGCATTGACTGACCCTCACTCAGTGTGAGAGAGTCACTCAGTGAGACAGACTCACTCACTGAGAGAGACTCACTCACTAATTCGATCCCAGATGGGCTCAGCATCTGGTCTCCTTTCCACCTCCATCACTCCAACCAAAAATATGTACAATCACTTAACCAGCAGAGCTTGTTAAATGCAGCAAGAAATTCTAATAAAGTGCTTTTTCACCAATAACAATCAAGGATTATTTATCTGACGCCACCCCCACACACATATATCATATAGTGATATATTTAGTATATATCATAGTGTCCGATATTAATATGATTTTGCCTATATATGAAGAGTATAGTAAAACTAATAAATTTTGAGTTTGGTCAAGATATCTTGATAAACAAAATGTTTTTTTATACAATAACTCAATGTTCGAACGATCTTTCCTATGGCAGCTATATGATATAGTGGTCCGATCTTAACAGGATTTTGCATATATATCAGGAGTACAGTAAAACTAATAAATGCAGAGTTTGGTCAAGATATCCTGAAAAACAAAGTATAAGGTAAACCAAAATATTTGATCATACAACTTAATTTTCGACTAATCGTTCCTATGGCAGATATATGATATAGTGGTCCGATCTTAATATGATTTGGACTATATAAGGGGAGTATAGTAAAACTAATAAATGCTGAGTTTGGTCAAGATATCTTGAAAAACAAAATATTTTTTCATACAACTTAATTTTCGACCGATCGTTCCTATGGCAGCTTTAAGATATAGTGGTCCGATCTGAATATGATTTTGCTTTTATATGAGGAGTTAAGTAAAATTAATAAATGCCGAAGTTGGTCAAGATATCTTAAAAAACAAAATATTTATTCATACAAGAACTTAATTCTCGACCGATCGTTCCTATGGCAGCTATATGTTATAGTAATCCGATATTAATAGGATTTTGGATATATATGAGGAGTATGGTAAAAGTAATAAATGCCGAGATGGGTCAAAAAACCAAATTTATTTTCATACAACAACTTAGTGTTCGACCGATCATTCCTATGGCAGCTTTATGATATAGTGAACCGATCTTAATATGATTTTGCCTTTATATGAGGAGTATAGCAAAACTAACAAACGCCGAGGTTGGTCAAGATATCTTGAAAAACAAAATATTTTTTCATACAAAAACTTAATTTTCGACCGATCGTTCTAATGGCAGATATATGAAATAGTGGTCAGATCTTAAAATGATATTGCCTATATATGAGGAGTACAGTAAAACTAATAAATTCCGAGTTTGGTTAAGATATCTTGAAAAACGAAATAAATTTTCGAACAATTTAATTTTTGACCGATCGTTCTAATGGCAGCTTTATGATATAGTGGTACGATCTTAATATGATTTTGCCTTTATATGAGGAGTATGCAAAACTAACAAATGCCGAGGTTGGTCAAGATATATTGAACAACAAAATATTTTTTCATACAAAAACTTAATTTTCGACCGATCGTTCTAATGTCAGATATATGATATAGCGGTCCGATCTTAATATGATTTTGCCTACATGTGAGGAGTATAGTAAAACTAATAAATGCCAAGTTTGGTCAAGATATCTTGAAAAACAAAATATTTTTTCATACAACTTAATTTTCGACCGATCATTCCTAAGGCAGCTTTATGATATAGTGAACCGATCTTAATATGATTTTGCCTTTATATGAGGAGTATAGCAAAACTAACAAACGCCGAGGTTGGTCAAGATATCTTGAAAAACAAAATATTTTTTCATACAAGAACTTAATTTTCGACCGATCGTTCAAGTGGCAGATATATGAAAAAGTGGTCAGATCTTAAAATGATATTGCCTATATATGAGGAGTACAGTAAAACTAATAAATTCCGAGTTTGGTTAAGATATCTTGAAAAACGAAATAAATTTTCGAACAATTTAATTTTTGACCGATCGTTCTAATGGCAGCTTTATGATATAGTGGTACGATCTTAATATGATTTTGCCTTTATATGAGGAGTATGCAAAACTAACAAATGCCGAGGTTGGTCAAGATATATTGAACAACAAAATATTTTTTCATACAAAAACTTAATTTTCGACCGATCGTTCTAATGTCAGATATATGATATAGCGGTCCGATCTTAATATGATTTTGCCTTTATATGAGGAGTGTAGCAAATCTAACAAATGCCGAGGTTGGTCTAGATATCTTGAAAAACAAAATATTTTTTCATACAAGAAGTTAATTTTCGACCGATCGTTCTAATGCCAGATATATGAAATAGTGGTCAGATCTTAATAGGATATTGCCATTATATGAGGAGTACAGCAAAACTAATAAATTCCTAGTTGGTCAAGATATCTTGAAAAACGAAATATTTTTTCGTACAATTTAATTTTCGACCGATCGTTCCTCTGGCAGCTATATGATAAAGTGGTCCGATCTCAATGGGATTTTGCATATAAATGAGGAGTAAAGTGAAACTAATAAATACCGAGTTTGGTCAAGATATCTTGAAAAACGAAATATTTTTTCGTACAATTTAGTTTTCGACCGATCGTTCCTATGGCAGCTTTATGATATAGTGGTCCGATCCTAATATGATTTTGCCTTTATATGAGGAGTATAGCAAAACTAAGAAATGCCGAGGTTGGTCAAGATATCTTGAAAAACAAAATATTTTTTCATACAGGAAGTTAATTTTCGACAGATCGTTCTAATGCCAGATATATGAAATAGTGGTCAGATCTTAATAGGATATTGCCCATATATGAGGAGTACAGCAAAACTAATAAATTCCTAGTTTGGTCAAGATATCTTGAAAAACGAAATATTTTTTCGTACAATTTAATTTTCGACCGATCGTTCCTCTGGCAGCTATATGATAAAGTTGTCCGATCTTAATGGGATTTTGCATATAAATGAGGAGTAAAGTGAAACTAATAAATACCGAGTTTGGTCAAGATATCTTGAAAAACGAAATATTTTTTCGTACAATTTAATGCCAGATATATGAAATAGTGGTCAGATCTTAATAGGATATTGCCTATCTATGAGGAGTGCAGAAAAACTAATAAATTCCTAGTTTGGACAAGATATCTTGAAAAACGAAATATTTTTTCGTCAAATTTAATTTTCGACCGATCGTTCCTCTGGCAGCTATATGATAAAGTGGTCCGATCTTAATATGGTTTTGCATATAAATGAGGAGTAAAGTGAAACTAATAAATTCCGAGTTTGGTGAAGTTATCTTGAAAAACGAAATATTTTTTCCTACAATTTAGTTTTCGACCGATCGTTCCTATGGCAGCTTTATGATATAGTAGTCCGATCCTAATATGATTTTGCCTTTATATGAGGAGTATAGCAAAACTAAGAAATGCCGAGGTTGGTCAAGATATCTTGAAAAACAAAATATTTTTTCATACAAGAAGTTAATTTTCGACAGATCGTTCTAATGCCAGATATATGAAATAGTGGTCAGATCTTAATAAGATATTGCCCATATATGAGGAGTACAGCAAAACTAATAAATTCCTAGTTTGGTCAAGATATCTTGAAAAACGAAATATTTTTTCGTACAATTTAATTTTCGACCGATCGTTCCTCTGGCAGCTATATGATAAAGTTGTCCGATCTTAATGGGATTTTGCATATAAATGAGGAGTAAAGTGAAACTAATAAATACCGAGTTTGGTCAAGATATCTTGAAAAACGAAATATTTTTTCGTACAATTTAATGCCAGATATATGAAATAGTGGTCAGATCTTAATAGGATATTGCCTATATATGAGGAGTACAGTAAAACTAATAAATTCCTAGTTTGGTCAAGATATCTTTAAGGACCAAATGTTTTTTCGTACAATTTAATTTTCGACCGATCGTTTCTCTGGCAGCTATATGATAAAGTGGTCCGATCTTATTAGGATTTTGCATATAAATGAGGAGTAAACTGAAACTAATAAATACCGAGTTTGGTCAAGATAACTTGAAAAACGATATAATTTTTCGTACAATTTAATTTTTGACCGATCGTTCCTATGGCAGCTTTATGATATAGTGGTCAGATCTTAATAGGATTTTGCATATAAATGAGGAGTAAAGTAAAACTAATAAATACCGAGTTTGGTCAAGATATCTTGAAAAACGAAATATTTTTTCGTACAATTTAGTTTTCGACCGATCGTTCCTATGGCAGCTTTATGATATAGAGGTCCAATCTTAATATGATTTTGCCTTTATATGAGGAGTATAGCAAAAATAACAAATGCCGAGGTTGGTCCAGATATCTTAAAAAACAAAATATTTTTTCATACAAGAACTTAATTTTCGACCGATCGTTCTAATGGCAGATATATGATATAGTGGTCCGATCTTAATATGATTTTGCCTACATGTGAGGAGTATAGTAAAACTAATAAATGCCAAGTTTGGTCAAGATATCTTGAAAAACAAAATATTTTTTCATACAAGAACTTAATTTTCGACCGATCGTTCAAGTGGCAGATATATGAAAAAGTGGTCAGATCTTAATAGGATATTGCCTATATAAAAGGAGTACAGTAAAACTAATAAATTCCGAGTTTGGTCAAGATATCTTGAAAAACAAAATATTTTTTCACACAACTTAATTTCGACAGATCGTTCCTATGGCAGCTTTATGATATAGTGGTCCGATCTTAATATGATTATGCCTTTATATGAGGAGTATAGCAAAACTAACAAATGACAAGTTTGGTCAAGATATCTTGAAAAACGAAATATTTTTTCATACAAGAACTTAATTTTCGACCGATCGTTCTGATGGCAGATAAATGAAATAGTGGTCAGATCTTAATAGGATATTACCTATATATGAGGAGTACAATAAAACTACTAAATTCCGAGTTTGGTCAGGATATTTTGAAAAACAAAATATTTTTTTATACAACTTAATTTTCGACCGATCGTTCCTGTGGCAGCTTTATGATATGGTGGTCCGATCTTAATATGGTTTTACATATAAATGAGGAGTTAAGTGAAACTAATAAATACCGAGTTTGGTCAAGATATCTTGAAATACACAATATTTTTTCGTACAATTTAATTTTCGACCGATCGTTCCTATGGCAGCTTTATGATATAGTGGTCCGATCTTAAAATGATTTTGCCTTTATATGAGGAGTATAGCAAAACTAACAAATGCAGAGGTTGGTCAAGATATCTTAAAAAACAAAATATTTGTTCATACAAGAACTTAATTTTCGACCGATCGTTCTAATGGCAGATATATGAAAAATTGGTCAGATCGTAATAGGATATTGCCTATATATAAGGAGTACAATAAAACTAATAAATTCCGAGTTTGAACAAGATATCTTGAAAAACGAAATAATTTTTCGTCAAATTTAATTTTCGACCGATCGTTCTGATGGCAGATAAATGAAATAGTGGTCAGATCGTAATAGGATATTGCCTATATATAAGGACTACAATAAAACTAATAAATTCCGAGTTTGATCAAGATATCTTGAAAAACGAAATAATTTTTTTATACAACTTAATTTTCGACCGATCGTTCCTATGGCAGCTTTATGGTGGTCCGATCTTAATAGGGTTTTGCATTTATATGAGGAGTATAGCAAAACTAAGAAATGCCGAGGTTGGTCAAGATATCTTGAAAAACAAAATATTTTTTCATACAAGAAGTTAATTTTCGACAGATCGTTCTAATGCCAGATATATGAAATAGTGGTCAGATTTTAATAGGATATTGCCCATATATGAGGAGTACAGCAAAACTAATAAATTCCTAGTTTGGTCAAGATATCTTGAAAAACGAAATATTTTTTCGTACAATTTAATTTTCGACCGATCGTTCCTCTGGCAGCTATATGATAAAGTTGTCCGATCTTAATGGGATTTTGCATATAAATGAGGAGTAAAGTGAAACTAATAAATACCGAGTTTGGTCAAGATATCTTGAAAAACGAAATATTTTTTCGTACAATTTAATGCCAGATATATGAAATAGTGGTCAGATCTTAATAGGATATTGCCTATCTATGAGGAGTACAGAAAAACTAATAAATTCCTAGTTTGGACAAGATATCTTGAAAAACGAAATATTTTTTCGTCAAATTTAATTTTCGACCGATCGTTCCTCTGGCAGCTATATGATAAAGTGGTCCGATCTTAATATGGTTTTGCATATAAATGAGGAGTAAAGTGAAACTAATAAATTCCGAGTTTGGTGAAGTTATCTTGAAAAACGAAATATTTTTTCCTACAATTTAGTTTTCGACCGATCGTTCCTATGGCAGCTTTATGATATAGTGGTCCGATCCTAAAATGATTTTGCCTTTATATGAGGAGTATAGCAAAACTAAGATATATGATATAGTGGTCCGATCTTAATATGATTTTGTCTACATGTGAGGAGTATAGTAAAACTAATAAATGCCAAGTTTGGTCAAGATATCTTGAAAAAAAAAATATTTTTTCATACAAGAACTTAATTTTCGACCGATCGTTCAAGTGGCAGATATATGAAAAAGTGGTCAGATCGTAATAGGATATTGCCTATATAAAAGGAGTACAGTAAAACTAATAAATTCCGAGTTTGGTCAAGATATCTTGAAAAACAAAATATTTTTTCACACAACTTAATTTCGACCGATCGTTCCTATGGCAGCTTTATGATATAGTGGTCCGATCTTAATATGATTATGCCTTTATATGAGGAGTGTAGCAAAACTAACAAATGACAAGTTTGGTCAAGATATCTTGAAAAACGAAATATTTTTTCATACAAGAACTTAATTTTCGACCGATCGTTCTGATGGCAGATAAATGAAATAGTGGTCAGATCTTAATAGGATATTACCTATATATGAGGAGTACAATAAAACTACTAAATTCCGAGTTTGGTCAGGATATCTTGAAAAATAAAATATTTTTTTATACAACTTAATTTTCGACCGATCGTTCCTGTGGCAGCTTTATGATATGGTGGTCCGATCTTAATATGGTTTTACATATAAATGAGGAGTTAAGTGAAACTAATAAATACCGAGTTTGGTCAAGATATCTTGAAATACACAATATTTTTTCGTACAATTTAATTTTCGACCGATCGTTCCTATGGCAGCTTTATGATATAGTGGTCCGATCTTAAAATGATTTTGCCTTTATATGAGGAGTATAGCAAAACTAACAAATGCAGAGGTTGGTCAAGATATCTTAAAAAACAAAATATTTGTTCATACAAGAACTTAATTTTCGACCGATCGTTCTAATGCCAGATATATGAAATAGTGGTCAGATCTTAATAGGATATTGCCTTTATATGAGGAGTATAGCAAAACTAAGAAATGCCGAGGTTGGTCAAGATATCTTGAAAAACAAAATATTTTTTCATACAAGAAGTTAATTTTCGACAGATCGTTCTAGTGCCAGATATATGAAAAATTGGTCAGATCGTAATAGGATATTGCCTATATATAAGGAGTACAATAAAACTAATAAATTCCGAGTTTGAACAAGATATCTTGAAAAACGAAATAATTTTTTTATACAACTTAATTTTCGACCGATCGTTCCTATGGCAGCTTAATGGTGGTCCGATCTTAATATGGTTTTGCATATGAATGAGGAGAAAAGTGAAACTAATAAATACCGAGTTTGGTCAAGATATCTTGAAAAAAAAATATTTTTTCGTACAATTTAATTTTCGACCGATCGTTCCTATGGCAGCTTTATGATATAGTGGTCCGATCTTAATATGATTTTGCCTTTATATGAGGAGTGTAGCAAATCTAACAAATGCCGAGGTTGGTCTAGATATCTTGAAAAACAAAATATTTTTTCATACAAGAAGTTAATTTTCGACCGATCGTTCTAATGCCAGATATATGAAATAGTGGTCAGATCTTAATAGGATATTGCCTTTATATGAGGAGTATAGCAAAACTAAGAAATGCCGAGTTTGGTCAAGATATCTTGAAAAACAAAATATTTTTTCATACAAGAAGTTAATTTTCGACAGATCGTTCTAATGCCAGATATATGAAATAGTGGTCAGATCTTAATAAGATATTGCCCATATATGAGGAGTACAGCAAAACTAATAAATTCCGAGTTTGGTCAAGATATCTTGAAAAACGAAATATTTTTTCGTACAATTTAATTTTCGACCGATCGTTCCTCTGGCAGCTATATGATAAAGTTGTCCGATCTTAATGGGATTTTGCATATAAATGAGGAGTAAAGTGAAAATAATAAATACCGAGTTTGGTCAAGATATCTTGAAAAACGAAATATTTTTTCGTACAATTTAATGCCAGATATATGAAATAGTGGTCAGATCTTAATAGGATATTGCCTATATATGAGGAGTACAGTAAAACTAATAAATTCCTAGTTTGGTCAAGATATCTTTAAAGACCAAATGTTTTTTCGTACAATTTAATTTTCGACCGATCGTTTCTCTGGCAGCTATATGATAAAGTGGTCCGATCTTATTAGGATTTTGCATATAAATGAGGAGTAAGCTGAAACTAATAAATACCGAGTTTGGTCAAGATAACTTGAAAAACGATATAATTTTTCGTACAATTTAATTTTTGACCGATCGTTCCTATGGCAGCTTTATGATATAGTGGTCAGATCTTAATAGGATTTTGCATATAAATGAGGAGTAAAGTAAAACTAATATATACCGAGTTTGGTCAAGATATCTTGAAAAACGAAATATTTTTTCGTACAATTTAGTTTTCGACCGATCGTTCCTATGGCAGCTTTATGATATAGAGGTCCAATCTTAATATGATTTTGCCTTTATATGAGGAGTATAGCAAAACTAACAAATGCCGAGGTTGGTCAAGATATCTTAAAAAACAAAATATTTTTTCATACAAGAACTTAATTTTCGACCGATCGTTCTAATGGCAGATATATGATATAGTGGTCCGATCTTAATATGATTTTGCCTACATGTGAGGAGTATAGTAAAACTAATAATTGCCAAGTTTGGTCAAGATATCTTGAAAAACAAAATATTTTTTCATACAAGAACTTAATTTTCGACCGATCGTTCAAGTGGCAGATATATGAAAAAGTGGTCAGATCTTAATAGGATATTGCCTATATAAAAGGAGTACAGTAAAACTAATAAATTCCGAGTTTGGTCAAGATATCTTGAAAAACAAAATATTTTTTCACACAACTTAATTTCGACCGATCGTTCCTATGGCAGCTTTATAGTGGTCCGATCTTAATATGGTTTTGCATATGAATGAGGAGAAAAGTGAAACTAATAAATACCGAGTTTGGTCAAGATATCTTGAAAAAAAAATATTTTTTCGTACAATTTAATTTTCGACCGATCGTTCCTGTGGCAGCTTTATGATATAATGGTCCGATCTTAATATGATTTTGCCTTTATATGAGGAGTGTAGCAAATCTAACAAATGCCGAGGTTAGTCTAGATATCTTGAAAAACAAAATATTTTTTCATACAAGAAGTTAATTTTCGACCGATCGTTCTAATGCCAGATATATGAAATAGTGGTCAGATCTTAATAGGATATTGCCATTATATGAGGAGTACAGCAAAACTAATAAATTCCTAGTTGGTCAAGATATCTTGAAAAACGAAATATTTTTTCGTACAATTTAATTTTCGACCGATCGTTCCTCTGGCAGCTGTATGATAAAGTGGTCCGATCTTAATGGGATTTTGCATATAAATGAGGAGTAAAGTGAAACTAATAAATAACGAGTTTGGTCAAGATATCTTGAAAAACGAAATATTTTTTCGTACAATTTAGTTTTCGACCGATCGTTCCTATGGCAGCTTTATGATAGAGTGGTCTGATCCTAATATGATTTTGCCTTTATATGAGGAGTATAGCAAAACTAACAAATGCCGAGGTTGGTCAAGATATCTTGAAAAACAAAATATTTTTCATACAAGAACTTAATTTTCGACCGATCGTTCTAATGCCAGATATATGAAATAGTGGTCAGATCTTAATAGGATATTGCCTATATATGAGGAGTACAGAAAAACTAATAAATTCCTAGTTTGGACAAGATATCTTGAAAAACGAAATATTTTTTCGTCAAATTTAATTTTCGACCGATCGTTCCTCTGGCAGCTATATGATAAAGTGGTCCGATCTTAATATGGTTTTGCATATAAATGAGGAGTAAAGTGAAACTAATAAATTCCGAGTTTGGTGAGGTTATCTTGAAAAACGAAATATTTTTTCCTACAATTTAGTTTTCGACCGATCGTTCCTATGGCAGCTTTATGATATAGTGGTCCGATCCTAATATGATTTTGCCTTTATATGAGGAGTATAGCAAAACTAAGAAATGCCGAGGTTGGTCAAGATATCTTGAAAAACAAAATATTTTTTCATACAAGAAGTTAATTTTCGACAGATCGTTCTAATGCCAGATATATGAAATAGTGGTCAGATCTTAATAGGATATTGCCCATATATGAGGAGTACAGCAAAACTAATAAATTCCTAGTTTGGTCAAGATATCTTGAAAAACGAAATATTTTTTCGTACAATTTAATTTTCGACCGATCGTTCCTCTGGCAGCTATATGATAAAGTTGTCCGATCTTAATGGGATTTTGCATATAAATGAGGAGTAAAGTGAAACTAATAAATACCGAGTTTGGTCAAGATAACTTGAAAAACGATATATTTTTTCGTACAATTTAATTTTTGACCGATCGTTCCTATGGCAGCTATATGATATAGTGGTCAGATCTTAATAGGATTTTGCATATAAATGAGGAGTAAAGTTAAACTAATAAATACCGAGTTTGGTCAAGATATCTTGAAAAACGAAATATTTTTTCGTACAATTTAGTTTTCGACCGATCGTTCCTATGGCAGCTTTATGATATAGAGGTCCAATCTTAATATGATTTTGCCTTTATATGAGGAGCGTTGCAAAACTAACAAATGCCGAGGTTGGTCAAGATATCTTAAAAAACAAAATATTTTCTCATACAAGAACTTAATTTTCGACCGATCGTTCTAATGGCAGATATATGAAAAAGTGGTCATATCTTAATAGGATATTGCCTATATATGAGGACTACAGTAAAACTAATAAATGCCGAATTTGATCAAGATATCTTTAAAGACCAAATGTTTTTTCGTACAATTTAATTTTCGACCGATCGTTCTTATGGCAGCTATATGATAAAGTGGTCCGATCTTATTAGGATTTTGCATATAAATGAGGAATAAAGTGAAACTAATAAATACCGAGTTTGGTCAAGATATCTTGAAAAACGAAATATTGTTTCGTACAATTTAATTTTGGACCAATCGTTCCAATGGCAGCTTTATGATATAGTGGTCCGATCTTGATATGATTTTGCCTTTATATGAGGAGTATAGCAAAACTAACAAATGCCGAGGTTGGTCTAGATATCTTGAAAAACAAAATATTTTTTTATACAATAACTTAATCTTCGACCGATCGTTCTAATGCCAGATATATGAAATAGTGTTCAGATCTTAATAGGATATTGCCTATATATGAGGAGTACAGTAATACTAATAAATGCCGAGTTTGATCAAGATATCTTGAAAAACGAAATATATTTTTGTACAATTTAATTTTCGACCGATCGTTCCTCTGGCAACTATATGATAAAGTGGTCCGATCTTAATGGGATTTTGCATATAAATGAGGAGTAAAGTGAAACTAATAAATACCGAGTTTGGTCAAGATATCTTGAAAAACGAAATATTTTTTCGTACAATTTAGTTTTCGACCGATCGTTCCTATGGCAGCTTTATGATATAGTGGTCCGATCCTAATATGATTTTGCCTTTATATGAGGAGTATAGCAAAACTAACAAATGCCATGGTTGGTCTAGATATCTTGAAAAACAAAATATTTTTTCATACAAGAAGTTATTTTCGACAGATCGTTCTAATGCCAGATATATGAAATAGTGGTCAGATCTTAATAGGATATTGCTTATATATGAGGAGTACAGAAAAACTAATAAATTCCTAGTTTGGACAAGATATCTTGAAAAACGAAATATTTTTTCGTCAAATTTAATTTTCGACCGATCGTTCCTCTGGCAGCTATATGATAAAGTGGTCCGATCTTAATATGGTTTTGCATATAAATGAGGAGTAAAGTGAAACTAATAAATTCCGAGTTTGGTGAAGTTATCTTGAAAAACGAAATATTTTTTACTACAATTAATTTTCGACTGATCTTTCCTATGGCAGCTTTATGATATAGTGGTCCGATCCTAATATGATTTTGCCTTTATATGAGGCGTATAGCAAAACTAAGAAATGCCGAGGTTGGTCAAGATATCTTGAAAAACAAAATATTTTTTCATACAAGAAGTTAATTTTCGACCGATCGTTCTAATGCCAGATATATGAAATAGTGGTCAGATCTTAATAGGATATTGCTTATATATGAGGAGTACAGAAAAACTAATAAATTCCTAGTTTGGACAAGATATCTTGAAAAACGAAATATTTTTTCGTCAAATTTAATTTTCGACCGATCGTTCCTCTGGCAGCTATATGATAAAGTGGTCCATTCTTAATATGGTTTTGCATATAAATGAGGAGTAAAGTGAAACTAATAAATACCGAGTTTGGTCAAGATATCTTGAAAAACGAAATATTTTTTCGTACAATTTAATTTTCGACCGATCGTTTCTCTGGCAGCTATATGATAAAATGGTCCGATCTTATTAGGATGTTGCATATAAATGAGGAGTAAAGTGAAACTAATAAATACCGAGTTTGGTCAAGATAACTTGAAAAACGATATATTTTTTCGTACAATTTAATTTTCGACCGATCGTTTCTATGGCAGCTTTATGATATAGTGGTCCGATCTTAATAGGATTTTGCATATAAGTGAGGAGTAAAGTTAAACTAATAAATACCGAGTTTGGTCAAGATATCTTAAAAAACGAAATATTTTTTCGTACAATTTAGTTTTCGACCGATCGTTCCCCTGGCAGCTATATGATAAAGTGGTCCGATCTTATTAGGATTTTGCATATAAATGAGGAATAAAGTGAAACTAATAAATACCGAGTTTGGTCAAGATATCTTGAAAAACGAAATATTGTTTCGTACAATTTAATTTTCGACCAATCGTTCCAATGGCAGCTTTATGATATAGTGGTCCGATCTTGATATGATTTTGCCTTTATATGAGGAGTATAGCAAAACTAACAAATGCCGAGTTTGGTCTAGATATCTTGAAAAACAAAATATTTTTTCATACAATAACTTAATCTTCCACCGATCGTTCTAGTGCCAGATATATGAAATAGTGTTCAGATCTTAATAGGATATTGCCTATAAATGAGGAGTACAGTAAAACTAATAAATGCCGAGTTTGATCAAGATATCTTGAAAAACGAAATATATTTTTGTACAATTTAATTTTCGACCGATCGTTCCTCTGGCAACTATATGATAAAGTGGTCCGATCTTAATGGGATTTTGCATATAAATGAGGAGTAAAGTGAAACTAATAAATACCGAGTTTGGTCAAGATAACTTGAAAAACGATATATTTTTTCGTACAATTTAATTTTTGACCGATCGTTCCTATGGCAGCTTTATGATATAGTGGTCAGATCTTAATAGGATTTTGCATATAAATGAGGAGTAAAGTTAAACTAATAAATACCGAGTTTGGTCAAGATATCTTGAAAAACGAAATATTTTTTCGTACAATTTAGTTTTCGACCGATCGTTCCTATGGCAGCTTTATGATATAGAGGTCCAATCTTAATATGATTTTGCCTTTATATGAGGAGCGTTGCAAAACTAACAAATGCCGAGGTTGGTCAAGATATCTTAAAAAACAAAATATTTTCTCATACAAGAACTTAATTTTCGACCGATCGTTCTAATGGCAGATATATGAAAAAGTGGTCATATCTTAATAGGATATTGCCTATATATGAAGACTACAGTAAAACTAATAAATGCCGAATTTGATCAAGATATCTTTAAAGACCAAATATTTTTTCGTACAATTTAATTTTCGACCGATCGTTCTTATGGCAGCTATATGATAAAGTGGTCCGATCTTATTAAGATTTTGCATATAAATGAGGAATAAAGTGAAACTAATAAATACCGAGTTTGGTCAAGATATCTTGAAAAACGAAATATTGTTTCGTACAATTTAATTTTGGACCAATCGTTCCAATGGCAGCTTTATGATATAGTGGTCCGATCTTGATATGATTTTGCCTTTATATGAGGAGTATAGCAAAACTAACAAATGCCGAGGTTGGTCTAGATATCTTGAAAAACAAAATATTTTTTCATACAATAACTTAATCTTCGACCGATCGTTCTAATGCCAGATATATGAAATAGTGTTCAGATCTTAATAGGATATTGCCTATATATGAGGAGTACAGTAAAACTAATAAATGCCGAGTTTGATCAAGATATCTTGAAAAACGAAATATATTTTTGTACAATTTAATTTTCGACCGATCGTTCCTCTGGCAACTATATGATAAAGTGGTCCGATCTTAATGGGATTTTGCATATAAATGAGGAGTAAAGTGAAACTAATAAATACCGAGTTTGGTCAAGATATCTTGAAAAACGAAATATTTTTTCGTACAATTTAGTTTTCGACCGATCGTTCCTATGGCAGCTTTATGATATAGTGGTCCGATCCTAATATGATTTTGCCTTTATATGAGGAGTATAGCAAAACTAACAAATGCCATGGTTGGTCTAGATATCTTGAAAAACAAAATATTTTTTCATACAAGAAGTTATTTTCGACAGATCGTTCTAATGCCAGATATATGAAATAGTGGTCAGATCTTAATAGGATATTGCTTATATATGAGGAGTACAGAAAAACTAATAAATTCCTAGTTTGGACAAGATATCTTGAAAAACGAAATATTTTTTCGTCAAATTTAATTTTCGACCGATCGTTCCTCTGGCAGCTATATGATAAAGTGGTCCGATCTTAATATGGTTTTGCATATAAATGAGGAGTAAAGTGAAACTAATAAATTCCGAGTTTGGTGAAGTTATCTTGAAAAACGAAATATTTTTTACTACAATTAATTTTCGACCGATCTTTCCTATGGCAGCTTTATGATATAGTGGTCCGATCCTAATATGATTTTGCCTTTATATGAGGCGTATAGCAAAACTAAGAAATGCCGAGGTTGGTCAAGATATCTTGAAAAACAAAATATTTTTTCATACAAGAAGTTAATTTTCGACCGATCGTTCTAATGCCAGATATATGAAATAGTGGTCAGATCTTAATAGGATATTGCTTATATATGAGGAGTACAGAAAAACTAA
This sequence comes from Drosophila virilis, assembly GCF_030788295.1. Taxonomy (NCBI): domain Eukaryota; kingdom Metazoa; phylum Arthropoda; class Insecta; order Diptera; family Drosophilidae; genus Drosophila; species Drosophila virilis. The sequence goes on from NW_027212861.1 coordinate 155,048, forward strand.
TAAATTCCTAGTTTGGACAAGATATCTTGAAAAACGAAATATTTTTTCGTCAAATTTAATTTTCGACCGATCGTTCCTCTGGCAGCTATATGATAAAGTGGTCCATTCTTAATATGGTTTTGCATATAAATGAGGAGTAAAGTGAAACTAATAAATACCGAGTTTGGTCAAGATATCTTGAAAAACGAAATATTTTTTCGTACAATTTAATTTTCGACCGATCGTTTCTCTGGCAGCTATATGATAAAATGGTCCGATCTTATTAGGATGTTGCATATAAATGAGGAGTAAAGTGAAACTAATAAATACCGAGTTTGGTCAAGATAACTTGAAAAACGATATATTTTTTCGTACAATTTAATTTTCGACCGATCGTTTCTATGGCAGCTTTATGATATAGTGGTCCGATCTTAATAGGATTTTGCATATAAATGTGGAGTAAAGTTAAACTAATAAATACCGAGTTTGGTCAAGATATCTTGAAAAACGAAATATTTTTTCGTACAATTTAGTTTTCGACCGATCGTTCCCCTGGCAGCTATATGATAAAGTGGTCCGATCTTATTCGGATTTTGCATATAAATGAGGAATAAAGTGAAACTAATAAATACCGAGTTTGGTCAAGATATCTTGAAAAACGAAATATTGTTTCGTACAATTTAATTTTCGACCAATCGTTCCAATGGCAGCTTTATGATATAGTGGTCCGATCTTTATATGATTTTGCCTTTATATGAGGAGTATAGCAAAACTAACAAATGCCGAGTTTGGTCTAGATATCTTGAAAAACAAAATATTTTTTCATACAATAACTTAATCTTCGACCGATCGTTCTAGTGCCAGATATATGAAATAGTGTTCAGATCTTAATAGGATATTGCCTATATATGAGGAGTACAGTAAAACTAATAAATGCCGAGTTTGATCAAGATATCTTGAAAAACGAAATATATTTTTGTACAATTTAATTTTCGACCGATCGTTCCTCTGGCAACTATATGATAAAGTGGTCCGATCTTAATGGGATTTTGCATATAAATGAGGAGTAAAGTGAAACTAATAAATACCGAGTTTGGTCAAGATATCTTGAAAACCGAAATATTTTTTCGTACAATTTAGTTTTCGACCGATCGTTCCTATGGCAGCTTTATGATATAGTGGTCCGATCCTAATATGATTTTGCCTTTATATGAGGAGTATAGCATAACTAACAAATGCCGAGGTTGGTCTAGATATCTTGAAAAACAAAATATTTTTTCATACAAGAAGTTATTTTCGACAGATCGTTCTAATGCCAGATATATGAAATAGTGGTCAGATCTTTATAGGATATTGCCTATATATGAGGAGTACAGAAAAACTAATAAATTCCTAGTTTGGACACGATATCTTGAAAAACGAAATATTTTTTCGTCAAATTTAATTTCGACCGATCGTTCCTCTGGCAGCTATATGATAAAGTGGTCCGATCTTAATATGGTTTTGCATATAAATGAGGAGTAAAGTGAAACTAATAAATTCCGAGTTTGGTGAAGTTATCTTGAAAAACGAAATATTTTTTCCTACAATTAATTTTCGACCGATCGTTCCTTTGGCAGCTTTATGATATAGTGGTCCGATCCTTATATGATTTTGCCTTTTTATGAGGAGTATAGCAAAACTAAGAAATGCCGAGGTTGGTCAAGATATCTTGAAAAACAAAATATTTTTTCATACAAGAAGTTAATTTTCGACAGATCGTTCTAATGTCAGATATATGAAATAGTGGTCAGATCTTAATAGGATATTGCCCATATATGAGGAGTACAGCAAAACTAATAAATTCCTAGTTTGGTCAAGATATCTTGAGAAACGAAATATTTTTTCGTACAATTTAATTTTCGACCGATCGTTCCTCTGGCAGCTATATGATAAAGTTGTCCGATCTTAATGGGATTTTGCATATAAATGAGGAGTAAAGTGAAACTAATAAATACCGAGTTTGGTCAAGATATCTTGAAAAACGAAATATTTTTTCGTACAATTTAATGCCAGATATATGAAATAGTGGTCAGATCTTAATAGGATTTTGCATATAAATGAGGAGTAAAGTAAAACTAATAAATACCGAGTTTGGTCAAGATATCTTGAAAAACGAAATATTTTTTCGTACAATTTAGTTTTCGACCGATCGTTCCTATGGCAGCTTTATGATTTAGAGGTCCAATCTTAATATGATTTTGCCTTTATATGAGGAGTATAGCAAAACTAACAAATGCCGAGGTTGGTCAAGATATCTTAAAAAACAAAATATTTTTTCATACAAGAACTTAATTTTCGACCGATCGTTCTAATGGCAGATATATGAAAAAGTGGTCATATCTTAATAGGATATTGCCTTTATATGAGGACTACAGTAAAACTAATAAATGCCGAATTTGGTCAAGATATCTTGAAAAACGAAATATTTTTTCGTGCAATTTAATTTTCGACCGATCGTTCCTCTGGCAACTATATGATAAAGTGGTCCGATCTTAATGGGATTTTGCATATAAATGAGGAGTAAAGTGAAACTAATAAATACCGAGTTTGGTCAAGATATCTTAAAAAACGAAATATTTTTTCGTACAATTTAGTTTTCGACCGATCGTTCCTATGGCAGCTTTATGATTTAGTGGTCCGATCCTAATATGATTTTGCCTTTATATGAGGAGTATAGCAAAACTAACAAATGCCGAGGTTGGTCTAGATATCTTGAAAAACAAAATATCTTTTCATACAAGAAGTTATTTTTCGACCGATCGTTCTAATGCCAGATATATGAAATAGTGGTCAGATCTTAATAGGATATTGCCATTATATGTGGAGTACAGCAAAACTAATAAATTCCTAGTTGGTCAAGATATCTTGAAAATCGAAATATTTTTTCGTACAATTTAATTTTCGACCGATCGTTCCTCTGGCAGCTATATGATAAAGTGGTCCGATCTTAACGGGATTTTGCATATAAATGAGGAGTAAAGTGAAACTAATAAATACCGAGTTTGGTCAAGATATCTTGAAAAACGAAATATTTTTTCGTACAATTTAGTTTTCGACCGATCGTTCCTATGGCAGCTTTATGATATAGTGGTCTGATCCTTATATGATTTTGCCTTTATATGAGGAGTATAGCAAAACTAACAAATGCCGAGGTTGGTCAAGATATCTTGAAAAACAAAATATTTTTCATACAAGAACTTAATTTTCGACCGATCGTTCTAATGCCAGATATATGAAATAGTGGTCAGATCTTAATAGGATATTGCCCATATATGAGGAGTACAGAAAAATTAATAAATTCCTAGTTTGGACAAGATATCTTGAAAAACGAAATATTTTTTCGTCAAATTTAATTTTCGACCGATCGTTCCTCTGGCAGCTATATGATAAAGTGGTCCGATCTTAATATGGTTTTGCATATAAATGAGGAGTAAAGTGAAGCTAATAAATTCCGAGTTTGGTGAAGTTATCTTAAAAAACGAAATATTTTTTCCTACAATTTAGTTTTCGACCGATCGTTCCTATGGCAGCTTTATGATATAGTGGTCCGATTATAATATGATTTTGCCTTTATATGAGGAGTATAGCAAAACTAAGAAATGCCGAGGTTGGTCAAGATATCTTGAAAAACAAAATATTTTTTCATACAAGAAGTTAATTTTCGACAGATCGTTCTAATGCCAGATATATGAAATAGTGGTCAGATCTTAATAGGATATTGCCCATATATGAGGAGTACAGCAAAACTAATAAATTCCTAGTTTGGTCAAGATATCTTGAAAAACGAAATATTTTTTCGTACAATTTAATTTTCGACCGATCGTTCCTCTGGCAGCTATATGATAAAGTTGTCCGATCTTAATGGGATTTTGCATATAAATGAGAAGTAAAGTGAAACTAATAAATACTGAGTTTGGTCAAGATATCTTGAAAAACGAAATATTTTTTGGTACAATATAATGCCAGATATATGAAATAGTGTCAGATCTTAATAGGATATTATCTATATATGAGGAGTACAGTAAAACTAATAAATTCCTTGTTTGGTCAAGATATCTTTAAAGACCAAATGTTTTTTCGTACAATTTAATTTTCGACCGATCGTTCCTCTGGCAGCTATATGATAAAGTGGTCCGATCTTATTAGGATTTTGCATATAAATGAGGAGTAAAGTGAAACTAATAAATACCGAGTTTGGTCAAGATATCTTGAAAAACGAAATATTTTTTGGTACAATTTAATGCCAGATATATGAAATAGTGGTCAGATCTTAATAGGATTTTGCATATAAATGAGGAGTAAAGTGAAACTAATAAATACTGAGTTTGGTCAAGATATCTTGACAAACGAAATATTTTTTGGTACAATATAATGCCAGATATATGAAATAGTGGACAGATCTTAATAGGATATTATCTATAAATGAGGAGTACAGTAAAACTAAAAAATTCCTAGTTTGGTCAAGATATTTTTAAAGACCAAATGTTTTTTCGTACAATTTAATTTTCGACCGATCGTTCCTCTGGCAGCTATATGATAAAGTGGTCCGATCTTATTAGGATTTTGCATATAAATGAGGAGTAAAGTGAAACTAATAAATATCGAGTTTGGTCAAGATAACTTGAAAAACGATATATTTTTTCGTACAATTTAATTTTCGACCGATCGTTCCTATGGCAGCTTTATGATATAGTGGTCAGATCTTAATAGGACTTTGCATATAAATGAGGAGTAAAGTAAAACTAATAAATACCGAGTTTGGTCAAGATATCTTGAAAAACGAAATATTTTTTCGTACAATTTAGTTTTCGACCGATCGTTCCTATGGCAGCTATATGATAAAGTGGTCCGATCTTAATGGGATTTTGCATATAAATGAGGAGTAAAGTGAAACTAATAAATACCGAGTTTGGTCAAGATATCTTGAAAAACGAAATATTTTTTCGTACAATTTAGTTTTCGACCGATCGTTCCTATGGCAGCTTTATGATATAGTGGTCAGATCTTAATGGGATTTTGCATATAAATGAGGAGTAAAGTGAAACTAATAAATACCGAGTTTGGTCAAGATATCTTTAAAAACGAAATATTTTTTCGTACAATTTAGTTTTCGACCGATCGTTCCTATGGCAGCTATATTATAAAGTTGTCCGATCTTAATGGGATTTTGCATATAAATGAGGAGTAAAGTGAAACTAATAAATACCGAGTTTGGTCAAGATATCTTGAAAAACGAAATATTTTCTTGGTACAATTTAATGCCAGATATATGAAATAGTGGTCAGATCTTAATAGGATATTGCCATTATATGAGGAGTACAGCAAAACTAATAAATTCCTAGTTGGTCAAGATATCTTGAAAAACGAAATATTTTTTCGTACAATTTAATTTTCGACCGATCGTTCCTCTGGCAGCTATATGATAAAGTGGTCCGATCTTAATGGGATTTTGCATATAAATGAGGAGTAAAGTGAAACTAATAAATACCGAATTTGGTCAAGATATCTTGAAAAACGAAATATTTTTTCGTACAATTTAGTTTTCGACCGATCGTTCCAATGGCAGCTTTATGATATAGTGGTCTGATCCTTATATGATTTTGCCTTTATATGAGGAGTATAGCAAAACTAACAAATGACGAAGTTGGTCAAGATATCTTGAAAAACAAAATATTTTTCATACAAGAACTTAATTTTCGACAGATCGTTCTAATGCCAGATATATGAAATAGTGGTCAGATCTTAATAGGATATTGCCTATATATGAGGAGTACAGAAAAACTAATAAATTCCTAGTTTGGACAAGACATCTTGAAAAACGAAATATTTTTTCGTCAAATTTAATTTTCGACCGATCGTTCCTCTGGCAGCTATATGATAAAGTGGTCCGATCTTAATATGGTTTTGCATATAAATGAGGAGAAAAGTGAAACTAATAAATTCCGAGTTTGGTGAAGTTATCTTGAAAAACGAAATATATTTTCCTACAATTTAGTTTTCGACCGATCGTTCCTATGGCAGCTTTATGATATAGTGGTCCGATCCTAATATGATTTTGCCTTTATATGAGGAGTATAGCAAAACTAAGAAATGCCGAGGTTGGTCACGATATCTTGAAAAACAAAATATTTTTTCATACAAGAAGTTAATTTTCGACAGATCGTTCTAATGCCAGATATATGAAATAGTGGTCAGATCTTAATAGGATATTTCCCATATATGAGGAGTACAGCAAAACTAATAAATTCCTAGTTTGGTCAAGATATCTTGAAAAACGAAATATTTTTTCGTACAATTTAATTTTCGACCGATCGTTCCTCTGGCAGCTATATGATAAAGTTGTCCGATCTTAATGGGATTTTACATATAAATGAGGAGTAAAGTGAAACTAATAAATACCGAGTTAGGTCAAGATATCTTGAAAAACGAAATATTTTTTCGTACAATTTAATGCCAGATATATAAAATAGTGGTCAGATCTTAATAGGATATTGCCTATATATGAGGAGTACAGTAAAACTAATAAATTCCTAGTTTGGTCAAGATATCTTTAAAGACCAAATGTTTTTTCGTACAATTTAATTTTCGACCGATCGTTCCTCTGGCAGCTATATGATAAAGTTGTCCGATCTTAATGGGATTTTGCATATAAATGAGGAGTAAAGTGAAACTAATAAATACCGAGTTAGGTCAAGATATCTTGAAAAACGAAATATTTTTTCGTACAATTTAATGCCAGATATATGAAATAGTGGTCAGATCTTAATAGGATATTGCCTATATATGAGGAGTACAGTAAAACTAATAAATTCCTAGTTTGGTCAAGATATCTTTAAAGACCAAATGTTTTTTCGTACAATTTAATTTTCGACCGATCGTTCCTCTGGCAGCTATATGATAAAGTGGTCCGATCCTATTAAGATTTTGCATATAAATGAGGAGTAAAGTGAAACTAATAAATATCGAGTTTGGTCAAGATATCTTGAAAAACGAAATATTGTTTCGTACAATTTAATTTTCGACCAATCGTTCCTATGACAGCTTTATGATATAGTGGTCCGATCTTGATATGATTTTGCCTTTATATGAGGAGTATAGCAAAACTAACACATGCCGAGGTTGGTCTAGATATCTTGAAAAACAAAATATTTTTTCATACAATAACTTAATCTTCGACCGATCGTTCTAATGCCAGATATATGAAATAGTGGTCAGATCTTAATAGGATATTGCCTATATATGAGGAGTACAGAAAAACTAATAAATTCCTAGTTTGGACAAGACATCTTGAAAAACGAAATATTTTTTCGTCAAATTTAATTTTCGACCGATCGTTCCTCTGGCAGCTATATGATAAAGTGGTCCGATCTTAATATGGTTTTGCATATAAATGAGGAGAAAAGTGAAACTAATAAATTCCGAGTTTGGTCAAGATATCTTTAAAAACGAAATATTTTTTCGTACAATTTAGTTTTCGACCGATCGTTCCTATGGCAGCTATATTATAAAGTTGTCCGATCTTAATGGGATTTTGCATATAAATGAGGAGTAAAGTGAAACTAATAAATACCGAGTTTGGTCAAGATATCTTGAAAAACGAAATATTTTCTTGGTACAATTTAATGCCAGATATATGAAATAGTGGTCAGATCTTAATAGGATATTGCCATTATATGAGGAGTACAGCAAAACTAATAAATTCCTAGTTGGTCAAGATATCTTGAAAAACGAAATATTTTTTCGTACAATTTAATTTTCGACCGATCGTTCCTCTGGCAGCTATATGATAAAGTGGTCCGATCTTAATGGGATTTTGCATATAAATGAGGAGTAAAGTGAAACTAATAAATACCGAATTTGGTCAAGATATCTTGAAAAACGAAATATTTTTTCGTACAATTTAGTTTTCGACCGATCGTTCCAATGGCAGCTTTATGATATAGTGGTCTGATCCTTATATGATTTTGCCTTTATATGAGGAGTATAGCAAAACTAACAAATGACGAAGTTGGTCAAGATATCTTGAAAAACAAAATATTTTTCATACAAGAACTTAATTTTCGACAGATCGTTCTAATGCCAGATATATGAAATAGTGGTCAGATCTTAATAGGATATTGCCTATATATGAGGAGTACAGAAAAACTAATAAATTCCTAGTTTGGACAAGACATCTTGAAAAACGAAATATTTTTTCGTCAAATTTAATTTTCGACCGATCGTTCCTCTGGCAGCTATATGATAAAGTGGTCCGATCTTAATATGGTTTTGCATATAAATGAGGAGAAAAGTGAAACTAATAAATTCCGAGTTTGGTGAAGTTATCTTGAAAAACGAAATATATTTTCCTACAATTTAGTTTTCGACCGATCGTTCCTATGGCAGCTTTATGATATAGTGGTCCGATCATAATATGATTTTGCCTTTATATGAGGAGTATAGCAAAACTAAGAAATGCCGAGGTTGGTCACGATATCTTGAAAAACAAAATATTTTTTCATACAAGAAGTTAATTTTCGACAGATCGTTCTAATGCCAGATATATGAAATAGTGGTCAGATCTTAATAGGATATTTCCCATATATGAGGAGTACAGCAAAACTAATAAATTCCTAGTTTGGTCAAGATATCTTGAAAAACGAAATATTTTTTCGTACAATTTAATTTTCGACCGATCGTTCCTCTGGCAGCTATATGATAAAGTTGTCCGATCTTAATGGGATTTTACATATAAATGAGGAGTAAAGTGAAACTAATAAATACCGAGTTAGGTCAAGATATCTTGAAAAACGAAATATTTTTTCGTACAATTTAATGCCAGATATATAAAATAGTGGTCAGATCTTAATAGGATATTGCCTATATATGAAGAGTACAGTAAAACTAATAAATTCCTAGTTTGGTCAAGATATCTTTAAAGACCAAATGTTTTTTCGTACAATTTAATTTTCGACCGATCGTTCCTCTGGCAGCTATATGATAAAGTTGTCCGATCTTAATGGGATTTTGCATATAAATGAGGAGTAAAGTGAAACTAATAAATACCGAGTTAGGTCAAGATATCTTGAAAAACGAAATATTTTTTCGTACAATTTAATGCCAGATATTTGAAATAGTGGTCAGATCTTAATAGGATATTGCCTATATATGAGGAGTACAGTAAAACTAATAAATTCCTAGTTTGGTCAAGATATCTTTAAAGACCAAATGTTTTTTCGTACAATTTAATTTTCGACCGATCGTTCCTCTGGCAGCTATATGATAAAGTGGTCCGATCCTATTAAGATTTTGCATATAAATGAGGAGTAAAGTGAAACTAATAAATATCGAGTTTGGTCAAGATATCTTGAAAAACGAAATATTGTTTCGTACAATTTAATTTTCGACCAATCGTTCCTATGACAGCTTTATGATATAGTGGTCCGATCTTGATATGATTTTGCCTTTATATGAGGAGTATAGCAAAACTAACACATGCCGAGGTTGGTCTAGATATCTTGAAAAACAAAATATTTTTTCATACAATAACTTAATCTTCGACCGATCGTTCTAATGCCAGATATATGAAATAGTGGTCAGATCTTAATAGGATATTGCCTATATATGAGGAGTACAGAAAAACTAATAAATTCCTAGTTTGGACAAGAAATCTTGAAAAACGAAATATTTTTTCGTCAAATTTAATTTTCGACCGATCGTTCCTCTGGCAGCTATATGATAAAGTGGTCCGATCTTAATATGGTTTTGCATATAAATGAGGAGAAAAGTGAAACTAATAAATTCCGAGTTTGGTGAAGTTATCTTGAAAAACGAAATATATTTTCCTACAATTTAGTTTTCGACCGATCGTTCCTATGGCAGCTTTATGATATAGTGGTCCGATCCTAATATGATTTTGCCTTTATATGAGGAGTATAGCAAAACTAAGAAATGCCGAGGTTGGTCACGATATCTTGAAAAACAAAATATTTTTTCATACAAGAAGTTAATTTTCGACAGATCGTTCTAATGCCAGATATATGAAATAGTGGTCAGATCTTAATAGGATATTTCCCATATATGAGGAGTACAGCAAAACTAATAAATTCCTAGTTTGGTCAAGATATCTTGAAAAACGAAATATTTTTTCGTACAATTTAATTTTCGACCGATCGTTCCTCTGGCAGCTATATGATAAAGTTGTCCGATCTTAATGGGATTTTACATATAATTGAGGAATAAAGTGAAACTAATAAATACCGAGTTAGGTCAAGATATCTTGAAAAACGAAATATTTTTTCGTACAATTTAATGCCAGATATATAAAATAGTGGTCAGATCTTAATAGGATATTGCCTATATATGAGGAGTACAGCAAAACTAATAATTTCCTAGTTTGGTCAAGATATCTTTAAAGACCAAATGTTTTTTCGTACAATTTAATTTTCGACCGATCGTTCCTCTGGCAGCTATATGATAAAGTTGTCCGATCTTAATGGGATTTTGCATATAAATGAGGAGTAAAGTGAAACTAATAAATACCGAGTTAGGTCAAGATATCTTGAAAAACGAAATATTTTTTCGTACAATTTAATGCCAGATATATGAAATAGTGGTCAGATCTTAATAGGATATTGCCTATATATGAGGAGTACAGTAAAACTAATAAATTCCTAGTTTGGTCAAGATATCTTTAAAGACCAAATGTTTTTTCGTACAATTTAATTTTCGACCGATCGTTCCTCTGGCAGCTATATGATAAAGTGGTCCGATCCTATTAGGATTTTGCATATAAATGAGGAGTAAAGTGAAACTAATAAATATCGAGTTTGGTCAAGATATCTTGAAAAACGAAATATTGTTTCGTACAATTTAATTTTCGACCAATCGTTCCTATGACAGCTTTATGATATAGTGGTCCGATCTTGATATGATTTTGCCTTTATATGAGGAGTATAGCAAAACTAACACATGCCGAGGTTGGTCTAGATATCTTGAAAAACAAAATATTTTTTCATACAATAACTTAATCTTCGACCGATCGTTCTAATGCCAGATATATGAAATGGTGGTCAGATCTTAATAGAATATTGCCTATATATGAGGAGTACAGAAAAACTAATAAATTCCTAGTTTGGACAAGATATCTTGAAAAACGAAATATTTTTTCGTCAAATTTAATTTTCGACCGATCGTTCCTCTGGCAACTATATGATAAAGTGGTCCGATCTTAATATGGTTTTGCATATAAATGAGGAGTAAAGTAAAACTAATAAATTCCGAGTTTGGTGAAGTTATCTTGAAAAACGAAATATTTTTTCCTACAATTTAGTTTTCGACCGATCGTTCCTATGGAAGCTTTATGTTATAGTGGTCCGATCCTAATATGATTTTGCCTTTATATGAGGAGTATAGCAAAAATAAGAAATGCCGAGGTTGGTCAAGATATCTTGAAAAACAAAATATTTTTTCATACAAGAAGTTAATTTTCGACCGATCGTTCTAATGCCAGATATATGAAATAGTGGTCAGATCTTAATAGGATATTGCCCATATATGAGGAGTACGGCAAAACTAATAAATTCCTAGTTTGGTCAAGATATCTTGAAAAACGAAATATTTTTTTCGTACAAATTAATTTTCGACCGATCGTTCCTTTGGCAGCTATATGATAAAGTTCTCCGATCTTAATGGGATTTTGCATATAAATGAGGCGTAAAGTGAAACTAATAAATACCGAGTTTGGTCAAGATAACTTGAAAAACGATATAATTTTTCGTACAATTTAATTTTCGACCGATCGTTCCTATGGCAGCTTTATGATATAGTGGTCAGATCTTAATAGGATTTTGCATATAAATGAAGAGTAAAGTGAAACTAATAAATACCGAGTTTGGTCAAGATATCTTGAAAAACGAAATATTTTTTCGTACAATTTAGTTTTCGACCGATCGTTCCTATGGCAGCTTTATGATTTAGAGGTCCAATCTTAATATGATTTTGCCTTTATATGAGGAGTATAGCAAAACTAACAAATGCCGAGGTTGGTCAAGATATCTTAAAAAACAAAATATTTTTTCATACAAGAACTTAATTTTCGACCGATCGTTCTAATGGCAGATATATGAAAAAATGGTCATATCTTAATAGGATATTGCCTTTATATGAGGACTACAGTAAAACTAATAAATGCCGAATTTGGTCTTTAAATACCAAATGTTTTTTCGTACAATTTAATTTTCGACCGATCGTTCCTCTGGCAGCTATATGATAAAGTGGTCCGATCTTAATGGGATTTTGCATATAAATGAAGAGTAAACTGAAACTAATAAATACCGAGTTTGGTCAAGATATCTTGAAAAACGAAATATTTTTTCGTACAATTTAGTTTTCGACCGATCGTTCCTATGGCAGCTTTATGATATAGAGGTCCGATCTTAATATGATTTTCCTTTATATGAGCAGTATAGCAAAACTAACAAATGCCGATGTTGGGCAAGATATCTTAAAAAACAAAATATTTTTTCATACAAGAACTTAATTTTCTAATGGCAGATATATGATAAAGTGGTCATATCTTAATTGGATATTGCCTATATATGAGGAGTACAGTAAAACTAATAAATGCCGAATTTGGTCTTTAAATACCAAATGTTTTTTCGTACATTTTAATTTTCGACCGATCGTTCCTCTGGCAGCTATATGATAAAGTGGTCCGATCTTAATATGGTTTTGCATATAAATGAGGAGTAAAGTGAAACTAATAAATTCCGAGTTTGGTGAAGTTATCTTGAAAAACGAAATATTTTTTCGTACAATTTAGTTTTCGACCGATCGTTCCTATGGCAGCTTTATGATATAGTGGTCCGATCTTAATATGATTTTGCCTTTATATGAGGAGTATAGCAAAACTAACAAATGCCGAGGTTGGTCAAGATATCTTGAAAAACAAAATATTTTTTCATACAAGAACCTAATTTTCGACCGATCGTTCTAATGGCAGATATATGAAAAAGTGGTCAGACCCTAATAGAATATTGCCTATTTATGATGAGTACAGTAAAACTAATAAATGCCGAATTTGGTCAAGATATCTTTAAAAACTAAATGTTTTTTCGTACAATTTAATTTTCGACCGATCGTTCCTCTGGCAGCTATATGATAAAGTGGTCCGATCTTAATGGGATTTTGCATATAAATGAAGAGTAAAGTGAAACTAATAAATACCGAGTTTGGTCAAGATATCTTTAAAAACGTAATATTTTTTCGTACAATTTAGTTTTCGACCGATCGTTCCTATGGCAGCTTTATGATATAGTGGTCCGATCTTAATATGATTTTCCTTTATATGAGCAGTATAGCAAAACTAACAAATGCCGAGGTTGGTCAATATATCTTAAAAAACAAAATATTTTTTCATACAAGAACTTAATTTTCGACCGATCGTTCTAATGGCAGATATATGAAAAAGTGGTCATATCTTAATAGGATATTGCCTATATATGAGGAGTACAGTAAAACTAATAAATGCCGAATTTAGTCTTTAAATACCAAATGTTTTTTCGTACAATTTAATTTTCGACCGATCGTTCCTCTGGCAGCTATATGATAAAGTGGTCCGATCTTATTAGGATTTTGCATATAAATGAGGAGTAAAGTGAAACTAATAAATACCGAGTTAGGTCAAGATAACTTGAAAAACGAAATATTTTTTCGTAAAATTTAATTTTCGACCAATCGTTCCTATGGCAGCTTTATGATATAGTGGTCAGATCTTAACAGGATTTTGCATATAAATGAGGAGTAAAGTAAAACTAATAAATACCGAGTTTGGTCAAGATATCTTGAAAAACGAAATATTTTTTCGTACAATTTAGTTTTCGACCGATCGTTCCTATGGCAGCTTTATGATATAGTGGTCCGATCTTAATATGATTTTCCTTTATATGAGCAGTATAGCAAAACTAACAAATGCCGATGTTGGGCAAGATATCTTAAAAAACAAAATATTTTTTCATACAAGACCTTAATTTTCTAATGGCAGATATATGATAAAGTGGTCATATCTTAATAGGATATTGCCTATATATGAGGAGTACAGTAAAACTAATAAATGCCGAATTTGGTCTTTAAATACCAAATGTTTTTTCGTACATTTTAATTTTCGACCGATCGTTCCTCTGGCAGCTATATGATAAAGTGGTCCGATCTTAATATGGTTTTGCATATAAATGAGGAGTAAAGTGAAACTAATAAATTCCGAGTTTGGTGAAGTTATCTTGAAAAACGAAATATTTTTTCGTACAATTTAGTTTTCGACCGATCGTTCCTATGGCAGCTTTATGATATAGTGGTCCGATCTTAATATGATTTTGCCTTTATATGAGGAGTATAGCAAAACTAACAAATGCCGAGGTTGGTCAAGATATCTTAAAAAACAAAATATTTTTTCATACAAGAACTTAATTTTCGACCGATCGTTCTAATGGCAGATATATGAACAAGTGGTCATATCTTAATAGGATATTGCCTATATATGAGGAGTACAGTAAAACTAATAAATGCCGAATTTGGTCAAGATATCTTTAAAAACCAAATGTTTCTTCGAACAATTTAATTTTCGACCGATCGTTCCTATGGCAGCTTTATGATATAGTGGTCCGATCTTAATATGATTTTGCCTTTATATGAGGAGTATAGCAAAACTAACAAATGCCGAGGTTGGTCAAGATATCTTGAAAAACAAAATATTTTTTCATACAAGAACCTAATTTTCGACCGATCGTTCTAATGGCAGATATATGAAAAAGTGGTCAGACCCTAATAGAATATTGCCTATTTATGATGAGTACAGTAAAACTAATAAATGCCGAATTTGGTCAAGATATCTTTAAAAACTAAATGTTTTTTCGTACAATTTAATTTTCGACCGATCGTTCCTCTGGCAGCTATATGATAAAGTGGTCAGATCTTAATTGGATTTTGCATATAAATGAAGAGTAAAGTGAAACTAATAAATACCGAGTTTGGTCAAGATATCTTTAAAAACGTAATATTTTTTCGTACAATTTAGTTTTCGACCGATCGTTCCTATGGCAGCTTTATGATATAGTGGTCCGATCTTAATATGATTTTCCTTTATATGAGCAGTATAGCAAAACTAACAAATGCCGAGGTTGGTCAATATATCTTAAAAAACAAAATATTTTTTCATACAAGAACTTAATTTTCGACCGATCGTTCTAATGGCAGATATATGAAAAAGTGGTCATATCTTAATAGGATATTGCCTATATATGAGGAGTACAGTAAAACTAATAAATGCCGAATTTAGTCTTTAAATACCAAATGTTTTTTCGTACAATTTAATTTTCGACCGATCGTTCCTCTGGCAGCTATATGATAAAGTGGTCCGATCTTATTAGGATTTTGCATATAAATGAGGAGTAAAGTGAAACTAATAAATACCGAGTTAGGTCAAGATAACTTGAAAAACGAAATATTTTTTCGTAAAATTTAATTTTCGACCAATCGTTCCTATGGCAGCTTTATGATATAGTGGTCAGATCTTAACAGGATTTTGCATATAAATGAGGAGTAAAGTAAAACTAATAAATACCGAGTTTGGTCAAGATATCTTGAAAAACGAAATATTTTTTCGTACAATTTAGTTTTCGACCGATCGTTCCTATGGCAGCTTTATGATATAGTGGTCCGATCTTAATATGATTTTCCTTTATATGAGCAG
Organism: Drosophila virilis; assembly: GCF_030788295.1. NCBI lineage: Eukaryota > Metazoa > Arthropoda > Insecta > Diptera > Drosophilidae > Drosophila > Drosophila virilis. Next base: position 170,796 of record NW_027212861.1, read on the forward strand.
TATAGCAAAACTAACAAATGCCGATGTTGGGCAAGATATCTTAAAAAACAAAATATTTTTTCATACAAGAACTTAATTTTCTAATGGCAGATATATGATAAAGTGGTCATATCTTAATTGGATATTGCCTATATATGAGGAGTACAGTAAAACTAATAAATGCCGAATTTGGTCTTTAAATACCAAATGTTTTTTCGTACAATTTAATTTTCGACCGATCGTTCCTCTGGCAGCTATATGATAAAGTGGTCCGATCTTATTAGGATTTTGCATATAAATGAGGAGTAAAGTGAAACTAATAAATACTGAGTCTGGTCACGATAACTTGAAAAACGAAATATTTTTTCGTAAGATTTAATTTTCGACCAATCGTTCCTATGGCAGCTTTATGATATAGTGGTCCGATCTGAATATGATTTTGCCTTTATATGAGGAGTATAGCAAAACTAACAAATGACGAGGTTGGTCAAGATATCTTAAAAAACAAAATATTTTTTCATACAAGAACTTAATTTTCGACCGATCGTTCTAATGGCAGATATATGAAAAAGTGGTCAGACCCTAATAGAATATTGCCTATTTATGATGAGTACAGTAAAACTAATAAATGCCGAATTTGGTCAAGATATCTTTAAAAACCAAATGTTTCTTCGAACAATTTAACTTTCGACCGATCGTTCCTCTGGCAGCTATATGATAAAGTGGTCCGATCTTATTAGGATTTTGCATATAAATGAGGAGTAAAGTGAAACTAATAAATACTGAGTCTGGTCACGATAACTTGAAAAACGAAATATTTTTTCGTACAATTTAATTTTCGACCAATCATTCCTATGGCAGCTTTATGATATAGTGGTCAGATCTTAATAGGACCTTGCATATAAATGAGGAGTAAAGTGAAACTAATAAATACCGAGTTTGGTCAAGATAACTTGAAAAACGAAATATTTTTTCGTATAATTTAATTTTCGATCGATCGTTCCTATGGCAGCTTTATGATATAGTGGTCCAATCTTAATATGATTTTGCCTTTATATGAGGAGTATAGCAAAACTAACAAATGCCGAGGTTGGTCAAGATATCTTGAAAAACAAAATATTTTTTCATACAAGAACTTAATTTTCGACCGATCGTTCTGATGGCAGATATATGAAATAGTGGTCAGATCTTAATAGGATATTGCCTATATATGAGGAGTACAGTAAAACTAATAAATGCCGAATTTGGTCAAGATATCTTTAAAGACCAAATGTTTTTTCGTACAATTTAATTTTCGACCGATCGTTCCTCTGGCAGCTATAATAAATGCCGAATTTGGTCAAGATATCTTTAAAGACCAAATGTTTTTTCGTACAATTTAATTTTCGACCGATCGTTCCTCTGGCAGCTATATGATAAAGTGGTCCGATCTTATTAGGATTTTGCATATAAATGAGGAGTAAAGTGAAACTAATAAATACCGAGTTTGGTCAAGATAACTTGAAAAACGATACATTTTTTCGTACAATTTAATTTTCGACCGATCGTTCCTATGGCAGCTTTATGATATAGTGGTCAGATCTTAATGGGATTTTGCATATAAATGAGGAGAAAAGTAAAACTAATAAACACCGAGTTTGGTCAAGATATCTTGAAAATCGAAATATTTTTTCGTACAATTTAGTTTTCGACCGATCGTTCCTATGGCAGCTTTATGATATAGTGGTCCGATCTTAATATGAATTTGCCTTTATATGAGGAGTATAGCAAAACTAACAAATGCCGAGGTTGGTCAAGATATCTTGAAAAACAAAATATTTTTTCATACAAGAACTTAATTTTCGACCGATCGTTCTAATGGCAGATATATGAAAAAGTGGTCAGACCCTAATAGAATATTGCCTATTTATGATGAGTACAGTAAAACTAATAAATGCCGAATTTGGTCAAGAAATCTTTAAAAACTAAATGTTTTTTCGTACAATTTAATTTTCGACCGATCGTTCCTCTGGCAGCTATATGATAAAGTGGTCCGATTTTAATGGGATTTTGCATATAAATGAAGAGTAAAGTGAAACTAATAAATACCAAGTTTGGTCAAGATATCTTTAAAAACTAAATGTTTTTTCGTACAATTTAATTTTCGACCGATCGTTCCTCTGGCAGCTATATGATAAAGTGGTCCGATCTTAATGGGATTTTGCATATAAATGAAGAGTAAAGTGAAACTAATAAATACCGAGTTTGGTCAAGATATCTTTAAAAACGTAATATTTTTTCGTACAATTTAGTTTTCGACCGATCGTTCCTATGGCAGCTTTATGATATAGTGGTCCGATCTTAATATGATTTTCCTTTATATGAGCAGTATAGCAAAACTAACAAATGCCGAGGTTGGTCAAGATATCTTAAAAAACAAAATATTTTTTCATACAAGAACTTAATTTTCGACTCTGGCAGATATATGAAAAAGTGGTCATATCTTAATAGGATATTGCCTATATATGAGGACTACAGTAAAACTAATAAATGCCGAATTTGGTCTTTAAATACCAAATGTTTTTTCGTACAATTTAATTTTCGACCGATCGTTCCTCTGGCAGCTATATGATAAAGTGGTCCGATCTTAATGGGATTTTGCATATAAATGAAGAGTAAAGTGAAACTAATAAATACCGAGTTTGGTCAAGATATCTTGAAAAACGAAATATTTTTTCGTACAATTTAGTTTTCGACCGATCGTTCCCATGGCAGCTTTATGATATAGTGGTCCGATCTTAATATGATTTTCCTTTATATGAGCAGTATAGCAAAACTAACAAATGCCGAGGTTGGTCAAGATATCTTAAAAAACAAAATATTTTTTCATACAAGAACTTAATTTTCGACCGATCGTTCTAATGGCAGATATATGAAAAAGTGGTCATATCTTAATAGGATATTGCCTATATATGAGGAGTACAGTAAAACTAATAAATGCCGAATTTGGTCTTTAAATACCAAATGTTTTTTCGTACAATTTAATTTTCAACCGATCGTTCCTCTGGCAGCTATATGATAAAGTGGTCCGATCTTATTAGGATTTTGCATATAAATGAAGAGTAAAGTGAAACTAATAAATACCGAGTTAGGTCAAGATAACTTGAAAAACGAAATATTTTTTCGTAAAATTTAATTTTCGACCGATCGTTCCTATGGCAGCTTTATGATATAGTGGTCAGATCTTAACAGGATTTTGCATATAAATGAGGAGTAAAGTAAAACTAATAAATACCGAGTTTGGTCAAGATATCTTTTTTTGTACAATTTAGTTTTCGACCGATCGTTCCTATGGCAGCTATATGATAAAGTGGTCCGATCTTATTAGGATTTTGCATATAAATGAGGAGTAAAGTGAAACTAATAAATACCGAGTTTGGTCACGATAACTTGAAAAACGAAATATTTTTTCGTACAATTTAATTTTCGACCAATCATTCCTATGGTAGCTTTATGATATAGTGGTCAGATCTTAATAGGACCTTGCATATAAATGAGGAGTAAAGTGAAACTAATAAATACCGAGTTTGGTCAAGATAACTTGAAAAACGAAATATTTTTTCGTATTATTTAATTTTCGATCGATCGTTCCTATGGTAGCTTTATGATATAGTGGTCCAATCTTAATATGATTTTGCCTTTATATGAGGAGTATAGCAAAACTAACAAATGCCGAGGTTGGTCAAGATATCTTGAAAAACAAAATATTTTTTCATACAAGAACTTAATTTTCGACCGATCGTTCTGATGGCAGATATATGAAATAGTGGTCAGATCTTAATAGGATATTGCCTATATATGAGGAGTACAGTAAAACTAATAAATGCCGAATTTGGTCAAGATATCTTTAAAGACCAAATGTTTTTTCGTACAATTTAATTTTCGACCGATCGTTCCTCTGGCAGCTATAATAAATGCCGAATTTGGTCAAGATATCTTTAAAGACCAAATGTTTTTTCGTACAATTTAATTTTCGACCGATCGTTCCTCTGTCAGCTATATGATAAAGTGGTCCGATCTTATTAGGATTTTGCATATAAATGAGGAGTAAAGTGAAACTAATAAATACCGAGTTTGGTCAAGATAACTTGAAAAACGATACATTTTTTCGTACAATTTAATTTTCAACCGATCGTTCCTATGGCAGCTTTATGATATAGTGGTCAGATCTTAATGGGATTTTGCATATAAATGAGGAGAAAAGTAAAACTAATAAACACCGAGTTTGGTCAAGATATCTTGAAAAACGAAATATTTTTTCGTACAATTTAGTTTTCGACCGATCGTTCCTATGGCAGCTTTATGATATAGTGGTCCGATCTTAATATGATTATGCCTTTATATGAGGAGTATAGCAAAACTAACAAATGCCGAGGTTGGTCAAGATATCTTGAAAAACAAAATATTTTTTCATACAAGAACTTAATTTTCGACCGATCGTTCTAATGGCAGATATATGAAAAAGTGGTCAGACCCTAATAGAATATTGCCTATTTATGATGAGTACAGTAAAACTAATAAATGCCGAATTTGGTCAAGATATCTTTAAAAACTAAATGTTTTTTCGTACAATTTAATTTTCGACCGATCGTTCCTCTGGGAGCTATATGATAAAGTGGTCCGTTCTTAATGGGGTTTTGCATATAAATGAAAAGTAAAGTGAAACTAATAAATACCGAGTTTGGTCAAGATATCTTTAAAAACGAAATATTTTTTCGTACAATTTAGTTTTCGACCGATCGTTCCTATGGCAGCTTTATGATATAGTGGTCCGATCTTAATATGATTTTCCTTTATATGAGCAGTATAGCAAAACTAACAAATGCCGAGGTTGGTCAAGATATCTTAAAAAACAAAATATTTTTTCATGCAAGAACTTAATTTTCGACCGATCGTTCTAATGGCAGATATTTGAAAAAGTGGTCATATCTTAATAGGATATTGCCTATATATGAGGAGTACAGTAAAACTAATAAATGCCGAATTTGGTCTTTAAATACCAAATGTTTTTTCGTACAATTTAATTTTCGACCGATCGTTCGTCTGGCAGCTAAATGATAAAGTGGTCCGATCTTATTAGGATTTTGCATATAAATGAGGAGTAAAGTGAAACTAATAAATACCGAGTTAGGTCAAGATAACTTGAAAAACGATATATTTTTTCGTAAAATTTAATTTTCGACCGATCGTTCCTATGGCAGCCTTTTGATATAGTGGTCAGATCTTAACAGGATTTTGCATATAAATGAGGAGTAAAGTGAAACTAATAAATACCGAGTTTGGTCAAGATATCTTTAAAAACGAAATATTTTTTCGTACAATTTAGTTTTCGACCGATCGTTCCTATGGCAGCTTTATGATATAGTGGTCCGATCTTAATATGATTTTCCTTTATATGAGCAGTATAGCAAAACTAACAAATGCCGAGGTTGGTCAAGATATCTTGAAAAACAAAATATTTTTTCATACAAGAACTTAATTTTCGACCGATCGTTCTGATGGCAGATATATGAAATAGTGGTCAGATCTTAATAGGATATTGCCTATATATGAGGAGTACAGTAAAACTAATAAATGCCGAATTTGGTCAAGATATCTTTAAAGACCAAATGTTTTTTCGTACAATTTAATTTTCGACCGATCGTTCCTCTGGCAGCTATAATAAATGCCGAATTTGGTCAAGATATCTTTAAAGACCAAATGTTTTTTCGTACAATTTAATTTTCGACCGATCGTTCCTCTGGCAGCTATATGATAAAGTGGTCCGATCTTATTAGGATTTTGCATATAAATGAGGAGTAAAGTGAAACTAATAAATACCGAGTTTGGTCAAGATAACTTGAAAAACGATAAATTTTTTCGTACAATTTAATTTTCAACCGATCGTTCCTATGGCAGCTTTATGATATAGTGGTCAGATCTTAATGGGATTTTGCATATAAATGAGGAGAAAAGTAAAACTAATAAACACCGAGTTTGGTCAAGATATCTTGAAAAACGAAATATTTTTTCGTACAATTTAGTTTTCGACCGATCGTTCCTATGGCAGCTTTATGATATAGTGGTCCGATCTTAATATGATTTTGCCTTTATATGAGGAGCGTTGCAAAACTAACAAATGCCGAGGTTGGTCAAGATATCTTAAAAAACAAAATATTTTCTCATACAAGAACTTAATTTTCGACCGATCGTTCTAATGGCAGATATATGAAAAAGTGGTCAGACCCTAATAGAATATTGCCTATTTATGATGAGTACAGTAAAACTAATAAATGCCGAATTTGGTCAAGATATCTTTAAAAACTAAATGTTTTTTCGTACAATTTAATTTTCGACCGATCGTTCCTCTGGGAGCTATATGATAAAGTGGTCCGTTCTTAATGGGGTTTTGCATATAAATGAAAAGTAAAGTGAAACTAATAAATACCGAGTTTGGTCAAGATATCTTTAAAAACGAAATATTTTTTCGTACAATTTAGTTTTCGACCGATCGTTCCTATGGCAGCTTTATGATATAGTGGTCCGATCTTAATATGATTTTCCTTTATATGAGCAGTATAGCAAAACTAACAAATGCCGAGGTTGGTCAAGATATCTTAAAAAACAAAATATTTTTTCATGCAAGAACTTAATTTTCGACCGATCGTTCTAATGGCAGATATTTGAAAAAGTGGTCATATCTTAATAGGATATTGCCTATATATGAGGAGTACAGTAAAACTAATAAATGCCGAATTTGGTCTTTAAATACCAAATGTTTTTTCGTACAATTTAATTTTCGACCGATCGTTCGTCTGGCAGCTAAATGATAAAGTGGTCCGATCTTATTAGGATTTTGCATATAAATGAGGAGTAAAGTGAAACTAATAAATACCGAGTTAGGTCAAGATAACTTGAAAAACGATATATTTTTTCGTAAAATTTAATTTTCGACCGATCGTTCCTATGGCAGCCTTTTGATATAGTGGTCAGATCTTAACAGGATTTTGCATATAAATGAGGAGTAAAGTGAAACTAATAAATACCGAGTTTGGTCAAGATATCTTGAAAAACGAAATATTTTTTCGTATAATTTAGTTTTCGACCTATCGTTCCTATGGCAGCTTTATGATATAGTGGTCCGATCTGAATATGATTTTGCCTTTATATGAGGAGTATAGCAAAACTAGCAAATGACGAAGTTGGTCAAGATATCTTAAAAAACAAAATATTTTTTCATACAAGAACTTAATTTTCGACCGATCGTTCTAATGTTAGATATATGAAAAAGTGGTCAGACCCTAATAGAATATTGCCTTTTTATGATGAGTACAGTAAAACTAATAAATGCCGAATTTGGTCAAGATATCTTTAAAAACGAAATATTTTTTCGTACAATTTAATTATCGACAGAACGTTCCTCTGGCAGCTATATGATAAAGTGGTCCGATCTTATTAGGACTTTGCATATAAATGAGGAGTAAAGTGAAACTAATAAATACCGAGTTTGGTCAAGATAACTTGAAAAACGAAATATTTTTTCGTATAATTTAATTTTCGATCGATCGTTCCTATGGCAGCTTTATGATATAGTGGTCCAATCTTAATATGATTTTGCCTTTATATGAGGAGTATAGCAAAACTAACAAATGCCGAGGTTGGTCAAGATATCTTGAAAACCAAAATATTTTTTCATACAAGAACTTAATTTTCGACCGATCGTTCTGATGGCAGATATATGAAATAGTGGTCAGATCTTAATAGGATATTGCCTATATATGAGGAGTACAGTAAAACTAATAAATGCCGAATTTGGTCAAGATATCTTTAAAGACCAAATGTTTTTTCGTACAATTTAATTTTCGACCGATCGTTCCTCTGGCAGCTATAATAAATGCCGAATTTGGTCAAGATATCTTTAAATACGAAATGTTTTTTCGTACAATTTAATTTTCGACCGATCGTTCCTCTGGTAGCTATATGATAAAGTGGTCCGATCTTATTAAGATTTTGCATATAAATGAGGAGTAAAGTGAAACTAATAAACGAGTTTGGTCAAGATAACTTGAAAAACGATACATTTTTTCGTACAATTTAATTTTCGACCGATCGTTCCTATGGCAGCTTTATGATATAGTGGTCCGATCTTAATATGATTTTGCCTTTATATGAGGAGTATAGCAAAACTAACAAATGCCGAGGTTGGTCAAGATATCTTGAAAAACAAAATATTTTTTCATACAAGAACCTTATTTTCGACCGATCGTTCTAATGGCAGATATATGAAAAAGTGGTCAGACCCTAATAGAATATTGCCTATTTATGATGAGTACAGTAAAACTAATAAATGCCGAATTTGGTCAAGATATCTTTAAAAACTAAATGTTTTTTGGTATAATTTAATTTTTGACCGATCGTTCCTCTGGCAGCTATATGATAAAGTGGTCCGATCTTAATGGGATTTTGCATATAAATGAAGAGTAAAGTGAAACTAATAAATACCGAGTTTGGTCAAGATATCTTTAAAAACGAAATATTTTTTCGTACAATTTAGTTTTTAACCGATCGTTCCTATGGCAGCTTTATGATATAGTGGTCCGATCTTAATATGATTTTCCTTTATATGAGCAGTATAGCAAAACTAACAAATGCCGAGGTTGGTCAAGATATCTTAAAAAACAAATAATTTTTTCATACAAGAACTTAATCTTCGACCGATCGTTCTAGTGGCAGATATATGAAAAAGTGGTCATATCTTAATAGGATATTGCCTATATATGAGGAGTACAGTAAAACTAATAAATGCCGAATTTGGTCTTTAAATACCAAATGTTTTTTCGTACAATTTAATTTTCGACCGATCGTTCCTCTGGCAGCTATATGATAAAGTGGTCCGATCTCATTAGGATTTTGCATATAAATGAGGAGTAAAGTGAAACTAATAAATACCGAGTTAGGTCAAGATAACTTGAAAAACGAAATATTTTTTCGTAAAATTTAATTTTCGACCGATCGTTCCTATGGCAGCTTTATGATATAGTGGTCAGATCTTAACAGGATTTTGCATATAAATGAGGAGTAAAGTGAAATTAATAAATACCGAGTTTGGTCAAGATATTTTGAAAAACGAAATATTTTTCATACAATTTTGTTTTCGACCGATCGTTCCTATGGCAGATATATGAAAGAGTGGTCAGATCTTAATAGGATATTGCCTATATATGAGGAGTACAGTAAAACTAATAAATTCCGAATTTGGTCAAGTTATCTTAAAAAACAAAATATTTTTTCAAACTAATTAATTTTCGACCGATCGTTTCTATGGCAGCTTTATGATATACTAATCCGATCTTAATGTGATTTTGCCTTTATATGAGGAGTATAGCAAAACTAGCATATGCCGAGGTTGGTCAAGATATCTTGAAAAACAAAATATTTTTTCATTCAAGAACTTAATTTTCGACCGGTCGTTCTAATGGCAGATATATGAAAAAGTGTTCAGATCTTAATAGGATATTGCCTATATATGAGGAGTACAGTAAAACTAATAAATTCCGAGTTTGGTCATGATATCTTAAAAAACAAAATATTTTTTCAGACAACTTAATTTTACAGAAAAACTAAAAATTTCTGAGTTTGGTCATAATGTCTTGAAAAACAAAATATTTTTCCAGACAACTTAATTTTCGACCAATCGTGCCTATGGCAGCTTTATGATATAGTGGTCCGATCATAATAGGATTTTGCATATATATGAGGGGTGGAGTAAACCTAATAAATGCCGAGTTTGGTCAAGATATCTTGAAGAAGAAAATGCTTGTCATACAACAAAACCTAATTTTCGACCGATCGTTCCTATATCAGATATATGATATAGTGCTCCGACCTTAATAGGATGTTGCCAATATATGAGGAGTACAGTTATACTATTAAATGAGTTTGGTTAAGAAATCGTGAAAAAGAAAATGTTTTTTCATACAACTTAATTTTCGACCGGTCGTTCCTATGGCAGCTTTCTGATATAGTAGTCCGATCTTAATATGGTTTTGCATATAAATGAGGGGTAGAATGAAACTAATAAATACCGAGTTTGGTCAAGATATGTTGAAAAACGAAATATTTTTTCGTACAATTTAATTTTCGATTATCGTTCCTAGGGCAGCTTTATGGTATAGTGGTCCGATCTTAATATGGTTTTCCATATAAATGAGGAGTAAAGTGAAATTAATAAATACCGAGTTTGGTCAATATATCTTGAAAAACGAAATATTTTTTCAAACAATTATGTTTTCGACCGCTCGTTCTAATGGCAGATATATGAAAAAGTGGTCAGGTCTTAATAGGATATTGCCTATATATGAGGAGTACAGTAGAACTAATAAATTCCGAGTTTGGTCAAGATATCTTAATAAACAAAATATTTTTTCAAACTAATTAATTTTCGACCGATCGTTTCTATGGCAGCTTTATGATATAGTGGTCTGATCTTAATGTGATTTTTCCTTTATATGAGGAGTATAGCAAAACTAACATATGCCGAGGTTGGTCAAGATATCTTGAAAAACAAAATATTTTTTCATACAAGAACTTAATTTTCGACCGATCGTTCTAATGGCAGATATATGAAAAAGTGGTCTGATCTTAATAGGATATTGCTTATATATGATATATATATAAAACTAATAAATTCCGAATTTGGTCAAGCTATCTTTAAAAACCAAATGTTTTTTCGTACAATTTAATTTTCGACAGATCGTTCCTTTGGCAGCTATATGATAAAGTGATCCAATCTTAATGGGATTTGGCATATAAATGAGGAGTAAAGTGAAACTAATAAATACCGAGTTTGGTCAAGATTTTTTCATACAAGAACTTAATTTTCGACCGATCGTTCCAATGGCAGATATATGAAAAAGTGGTCAGATCTTAATAGGATATTGCCTATATATGAGGAGTACAGTAAAACTAATAAATTTGCAGTTTGGTCATGATATCATAATAAACAAAATATTTTTTCAGACAGCTTAATTTTACAGAAAAACTAATAAATTCCGAGCTTGGTCAAGATATCTTGAAAAACGAAATATTTTTCATACAATTATGTTTTCGACCGATCGTTCTAATGGCAGATATATGAAAAAGTGGTCAGATCTTAATAGGATATTGCCTATATATGAGGAGTACAGTAAAACAAATAAATTCCCAGTTTGGTCAAGATATCATAATAAACAAAATATTTTTTCAGACAACTTAATTTACAGAAAAACTAATAAATTCCGAGCTTGGTCAAGATATCTTGAAAATCAAAATATTTTTTCAGACAACTTAATTTTCGACCGATCGTTCCTATGGCAGCTTTATGATATAGTGGTCCGATCATAATAGGATTTTGCATATATATGAGGAGTAGAGTAAAAATAATAAATGCCGAGTTTGGTCAAGATATCTTGAAGAACAAAATGTTTGTCATACGACAAAACCTAATTTTCGACCGATCGTTCCTATATCAGATATATGATATAGTGCTCCGACCTTAATAGGATGTTGCCTATATATGAGGAGTAATGTGATACTTTTAAATGCCGAGTTTGGTTAAGAAATCTTGAAAAAGAAAATGTTTTTCATAAAACTTAATTTTCGACTGGTCGTTCCTATGGCAGCTTTCTGATATAGTAGTCCGATCTTAATATTGTTTTGCATATAAATGAGGGATAGAGTGAAACTAATAAATACCGAGTTTGGTCAAGATATGTTGAAAAACGAAATATTTTTTCGTACAATTTAATTTTCGATTATCGATCCTATGGCAGCTTTATGGTATAGTGGTCCGATCTTAATATGGTTTTGCTTATAAATGAGGAGTAAAGTGAAACTAATAAATACCGAGTTTGGTCAAGATATCTCAAAAAACGAAATATTTTTTCATACAATTTTGTTTTCGACCGATCGTTCCTATGGCAGATATATGGAAAAGTGGTCAGATCTTAATAGGATATTGCCTATATATGAGGAGTACAGTAAAACCAATAAATTCCGAGTTTGGTCAAGATATCTTAAAAAACAAAATATTTTTTCATACTAATTAATTTTCGACCGATCGTTTCTATGGCAGCTTTATGATATAGTGGTCCGATCTTAATGTGATTTTGCCTTTATATGAGGAGTATTGCAAAACTAACATATGCCGAGGTTGGTCAAGATATCTTGAAAAACAAATTATTTTTTCATACAAGAACTTAATTTTCGACCGGGCGTTCTAATGGCAGATATATGAAAAAGTGGTCAGATCTTAATAGGATATTGCTTATATATGAGGAGTACAGTAAAACTAATAAATTCCGAATTTGGTCAAGATATCTTTAAAAACCAAATGTTTTTTCGTACAATTTAATTTTTGACCGATCGTTCCTTTGGCAGCTATATGATAAAGTGATCCAATCTTAATGGGATTTGGCATATAAATGCGGAGTAAAGTGAAACTAATAAATACCGAGATTGGTCAAGATATCATGCAAAATGAAATATTTTTTCATACAAGAACTTAATTTCGACCGATCGGTCCTATGGCAGATATATGAAAAAGTGGTCAGATCTTAATAGGATATTGCCTATATATGAGGAGTACAGTAAAACTAATAAATTCCGAGTTTGGTCATGATATCTTGAAAAACAAAATATTTTTTCAGACAGCTTAATTTTACAGAAAAACTAAAAATTTCTGAGTTTGGTCATGATATCTTGAAAAACAAAATATTTTTTCAGACAACTTAATTTTCGACCAATCGTTCCTATGGCAGCTTTATGATATAGTGCTCCGATCATAATAGGATTTTGCATATATATGAGGGGTAGAGTAAACCTAATAAATGCCGAGTTTGGTCAAGATATCTTGAAGAAGAAAATGCTTGTCATACAACAAAACCTAATTTTCGACCGATCGTTCCTATATCAGATATATGATATAGTGCTCAGACCTTAATAGGATGTTGCCAATATATGAGGAGTACAGTTATACTATTAAATGCCGAGTTTGGTTAAGAAATCGTGAAAAGAAAATGTTTTTTCATACAACTTAATTTTCGACCGGTCGTTCCTATGGCAGCTTTCTGATATAGTAGTCCGATCTTAATATGGTTTTGCATATAAATGAGGGGTAGAGTGAAACTAATAAATACCGAGTTTGGTTAAGATATGTTGAAAAACGAAATATTTTTTCGTACAATTTAATTTTCGATTATCGTTCTTATGGCAGCTTTATGGTATAGTGGTCCGATCTTAATATGGTTTTGCATATAAATGAGGAGTAAAGTAAAATTAATAAATACCGAGTTTGGTCAAGATATCTTGAAAAACGAAATATTTTTTCATACAATTATGTTTTCGACCGATCGTTCTAATGGCAGATATATGAAAAAGTGGTCAGATCTTAATAGGATATTGCCTATATATGAGGAGTACAGTAAAACTAATAAATTCCGAGTTTGGTCAAGATATCTTAAAAAACAAAATATTTTTTCAAACTAATTAATTTTCGACCGATCGTTTCTATGGCAGCTTTATAATATAGTAATCCGATCTTAATGTGATTTTGCCTTTATATGAGGAGTATAGCAAAACTAACATATGCCGAGGTTGGTCAAGATATCTTGAAAAACAAAATTTTTTCATACAAGAACTTAATTTTCGACCGCTCGTTCTAATGGCAGATATATGAAAAAGTGGTCTGATCTTAATAGGATATTGCTTATATATGAGGAGTACAGTAAAACTAATAAATTCCGAATTTGGTCAAGATATCTTTAAAAACCAAATGTTTTATGTACAATTTAATTTTCGACCGATCGTTCCTCTGGCAGCTATATGATAAAGTGGTCCGATCTTATTAGGATTTTGCATATAAATGAGGAGTAAAGTGAAACTAATAAATACCGAGTTTGGTCACGATAACTTGAAAAACGAAATATTTTTTCGTACAATTTAATTTTCGACCAATCATTCCTATGGTAGCTTTATGATATAGTGGTCAGATCTTAATAGGACCTTGCATATAAATGAGGAGTAAAGTGAAACTAATAAATACCGAGTTTGGTCAAGATAACTTGAAAAACGAAATATTTTTTCGTATTATTTAATTTTCGATCGATCGTTCCTATGGTAGCTTTATGATATAGTGGTCCAATCTTAATATGATTTTGCCTTTATATGAGGAGTATAGCAAAACTAACAAATGCCGAGGTTGGTCAAGATATCTTGAAAAACAAAATATTTTTTCATACAAGAACTTAATTTTCGACCGATCGTTCTGATGGCAGATATATGAAATAGTGGTCAGATCTTAATAGGATATTGCCTATATATGAGGAGTACAGTAAAACTAATAAATGCCGAATTTGGTCAAGATATCTTTAAAGACCAAATGTTTTTTCGTACAATTTAATTTTCGACCGATCGTTCCTCTGGCAGCTATAATAAATGCCGATTTTGGTCAAGATATCTTTAAAGACCAAATGTTTTTTCGTACAATTTAATTTTCGACCGATCGTTCCTCTGGCAGCTATATGATAAAGTGGTCCGATCTTATTAGGATTTTGCATATAAATGAGGAGTAAAGTGAAACTAATAAATACCGAGTTTGGTCAAGATAACTTGAAAAACGATACATTTTTTCGTACAATTTAATTTTCAACCGATCGTTCCTATGGCAGCTTTATGATATAGTGGTCAGATCTTAATGGGATTTTGCATATAAATGAGGAGAAAAGTAAAACTAATAAACACCGAGTTTGGTCAAGATATCTTGAAAAACGAAATATTTTTTCGTACAATTTAGTTTTCGACCGATCGTTCCTATGGCAGCTTTATGATATAGTGGTCCGATCTTAATATGATTATGCCTTTATATGAGGAGTATAGCAAAACTAACAAATGCCGAGGTTGGTCAAGATATCTTGAAAAACAAAATATTTTTTCATACAAGAACTTAATTTTCGACCGATCGTTCTAATGGCAGATATATGAAAAAGTGGTCAGACCCTAATAGAATATTGCCTATTTATGATGAGTACAGTAAAACTAATAAATGCCGAATTTGGTCAAGATATCTTTAAAAACTAAATGTTTTTTCGTACAATTTAATTTTCGACCGATCGTTCCTCTGGGAGCTATATGATAAAGTGGTCCGTTCTTAATGGGGTTTTGCATATAAATGAAAAGTAAAGTGAAACTAATAAATACCGAGTTTGGTCAAGATATCTTTAAAAACGAAATATTTTTTCGTACAATTTAGTTTTCGACCGATCGTTCCTATGGCAGCTTTATGATATAGTGGTCCGATCTTAATATGATTTTCCTTTATATGAGCAGTATAGCAAAACTAACAAATGCCGAGGTTGGTCAAGATATCTTAAAAAACAAAATATTTTTTCATGCAAGAACTTAATTTTCGACCGATCGTTCTAATGGCAGATATTTGAAAAAGTGGTCATATCTTAATAGGATATTGCCTATATATGAGGAGTACAGTAAAACTAATAAATGCCGAATTTGGTCTTTAAATACCAAATGTATTTTCGTACAATTTAATTTTCGACCGATCGTTCGTCTGGCAGCTAAATGATAAAGTGGTCCGATCTTATTAGGATTTTGCATATAAATGAGGAGTAAAGTGAAACTAATAAATACCGAGTTAGGTCAAGATAACTTGAAAAACGATATATTTTTTCGTAAAATTTAATTTTCGACCGATCGTTCCTATGGCAGCTTTATGATATAGTGGTCAGATCTTAACAGGATTTTGCATATAAATGAGGAGTAAAGTGAAACTAATAAATACCGAGTTTGGTCAAGATATCTTGAAAAACGAAATATTTTTTCGTATAATTTAGTTTTCGACCTATCGTTCCTATGGCAGCTTTATGATATAGTGGTCCGATCTGAATATGATTTTGCCTTTATATGAGGAGTATAGCAAAACTAGCAAATGACGAAGTTGGTCAAGATATCTTAAAAAACAAAATATTTTTTCATACAAGAACTTAATTTTCGACCGATCGTTCTAATGTTAGATATATGAAAAAGTGGTCAGACCCTAATAGAATATTGCCTTTTTATGATGAGTACAGTAAAACTAATAAATGCCGAATTTGGTCAAGATATCTTTAAAAACGAAATATTTTTTCGTACAATTTAGTTATCGACAGAACGTTCCTCTGGCAGCTATATGATAAAGTGGTCCGATCTTATTGGGACTTTGCATATAAATGAGGAGTAAAGTGAAACTAATAAATACCGAGTTTGGTCAAGATAACTTGAAAAACGAAATATTTTTTCGTATAATTTAATTTTCGATCGATCGTTCCTATGGCAGCTTTATGATATAGTGGTCCAATCTTAATATGATTTTGCCTTTATATGAGGAGTATAGCAAAACTAACAAATGCCGAGGTTGGTCAAGATATCTTGAAAACCAAAATATTTTTTCATACAAGAACTTAATTTTCGACCGATCGTTCTGATGGCAGATATATGAAATAGTGGTCAGATCTTAATAGGATATTGCCTATATATGAGGAGTACAGTAAAACTAATAAATGCCGAATTTGGTCAAGATATCTTTAAAGACCAAATGTTTTTTCGTACAATTTAATTTTCGACCGATCGTTCCTCTGGCAGCTATAATAAATGCCGAATTTGGTCAAGATATCTTTAAAGACCAAATGTTTTTTCGTACAATTTAATTTTCGACCGATCGTTCCTCTGGTAGCTATATGATAAAGTGGTCCGATCTTATTAAGATTTTGCATATAAATGAGGAGTAAAGTGAAACTAATAAACGAGTTTGGTCAAGATAACTTGAAAAACGATACATTTTTTCGTACAATTTAATTTTCGACCGATCGTTCCTATGGCAGCTTTATGATATAGTGGTCCGATCTTAATATGATTTTGCCTTTATATGAGGAGTATAGCAAAACTAACAAATGCCGAGGTTGGTCAAGATATCTTGAAAAACAAAATATTTTTTCATACAAGAACCTTATTTTCGACCGATCGTTCTAATGGCAGATATATGAAAAAGTGGTCAGACCCTAATAGAATATTGCCTATTTATGATGAGTACAGTAAAACTAATAAATGCCGAATTTGGTCAAGATATCTTTAAAAACTAAATGTTTTTTGGTATAATTTAATTTTTGACCGATCGTTCCTCTGGCAGCTATATGATAAAGTGGTCCGATCTTAATGGGATTTTGCATATAAATGAAGAGTAAAGTGAAACTAATAAATACCGAGTTTGGTCAAGATATCTTTAAAAACGAAATATTTTTTCGTACAATTTAGTTTTTAACCGATCGTTCCTATGGCAGCTTTATGATATAGTGGTCCGATCTTAATATGATTTTCCTTTATATGAGCAGTATAGCAAAACTAACAAATGCCGAGGTTGGTCAAGATATCTTAAAAAACAAATAATTTTTTCATACAAGAACTTAATCTTCGACCGATCGTTCTAGTGGCAGATATATGAAAAAGTGGTCATATCTTAATAGGATATTGCCTATATATGAGGAGTACAGTAAAACTAATAAATGCCGAATTTGGTCTTTAAATACCAAATGTTTTTTCGTACAATTTAATTTTCGACCGATCGTTCCTCTGGCAGCTATATGATAAAGTGGTCCGATCTCATTAGGATTTTGCATATAAATGAGGAGTAAAGTGAAACTAATAAATACCGAGTTAGGTCAAGATAACTTGAAAAACGAAATATTTTTTCGTAAAATTTAATTTTCGACCGATCGTTCCTATGGCAGCTTTATGATATAGTGGTCAGATCTTAACAGGATTTTGCATATAAATGAGGAGTAAAGTGAAATTAATAAATACCGAGTTTGGTCAAGATATTTTGAAAAACGAAATATTTTTCATACAATTTTGTTTTCGACCGATCGTTCCTATGGCAGATATATGAAAGAGTGGTCAGATCTTAATAGGATATTGCCTATATATGAGGAGTACAGTAAAACTAATAAATTCCGAATTTGGTCAAGTTATCTTAAAAAACAAAATATTTTTTCAAACTAATTAATTTTCGACCGATCGTTTCTATGGCAGCTTTATGATATACTAATCCGATCTTAATGTGATTTTGCCTTTATATGAGGAGTATAGCAAAACTAACATATGCCGAGGTTGGTCAAGATATCTTGAAAAACAAAATATTTTTTCATTCAAGAACTTAATTTTCGACCGGTCGTTCTAATGGCAGATATATGAAAAAGTGTTCAGATCTTAATAGGATATTGCCTATATATGAGGAGTACAGTAAAACTAATAAATTCCGAGTTTGGTCATGATATCTTAAAAAACAAAATATTTTTTCAGACAACTTAATTTTACAGAAAAACTAAAAATTTCTGAGTTTGGTCATAATGTCTTGAAAAACAAAATATTTTTCCAGACAACTTAATTTTCGACCAATCGTGCCTATGGCAGCTTTATGATATAGTGGTCCGATCATAATAGGATTTTGCATATATATGAGGGGTGGAGTAAACCTAATAAATGCCGAGTTTGGTCAAGATATCTTGAAGAAGAAAATGCTTGTCATACAACAAAACCTAATTTTCGACCGATCGTTCCTATATCAGATATATGATATAGTGCTCCGACCTTAATAGGATGTTGCCAATATATGAGGAGTACAGTTATACTATTAAATGAGTTTGGTTAAGAAATCGTGAAAAAGAAAATGTTTTTTCATACAACTTAATTTTCGACCGGTCGTTCCTATGGCAGCTTTCTGATATAGTAGTCCGATCTTAATATGGTTTTGCATATAAATGAGGGGTAGAATGAAACTAATAAATACCGAGTTTGGTCAAGATATGTTGAAAAACGAAATATTTTTTCATACAATTTAATTTTCGATTATCGTTCCTAGGGCAGCTTTATGGTATAGTGGTCCGATCTTAATATGGTTTTCCATATAAATGAGGAGTAAAGTGAAATTAATAAATACCGAGTTTGGTCAATATATCTTGAAAAACGAAATATTTTTTCAAACAATTATGTTTTCGACCGCTCGTTCTAATGGCAGATATATGAAAAAGTGGTCAGGTCTTAATAGGATATTGCCTATATATGAGGAGTACAGTAGAACTAATAAATTCCGAGTTTGGTCAAGATATCTTAATAAACAAAATATTTTTTCAAACTAATTAATTTTCGACCGATCGTTTCTATGGCAGCTTTATGATATAGTGGTCTGATCTTAATGTGATTTTTCCTTTATATGAGGAGTATAGCAAAACTAACATATGCCGAGGTTGGTCAAGATATCTTGAAAAACAAAATATTTTTTCATACAAGAACTTAATTTTCGACCGATCGTTCTAATGGCAGATATATGAAAAAGTGGTCTGATCTTAATAGGATATTGCTTATATATGATATATATATAAAACTAATAAATTCCGAATTTGGTCAAGCTATCTTTAAAAACCAAATGTTTTTTCGTACAATTTAATTTTCGACAGATCGTTCCTTTGGCAGCTATATGATAAAGTGATCCAATCTTAATGGGATTTGGCATATAAATGAGGAGTAAAGTGAAACTAATAAATACCGAGTTTGGTCAAGATTTTTTCATACAAGAACTTAATTTTCGACCGATCGTTCCAATGGCAGATATATGAAAAAGTGGTCAGATCTTAATAGGATATTGCCTATATATGAGGAGTACAGTAAAACTAATAAATTTGCAGTTTGGTCATGATATCATAATAAACAAAATATTTTTTCAGACAGCTTAATTTTACAGAAAAACTAATAAATTCCGAGCTTGGTCAAGATATCTTGAAAAACGAAATATTTTTCATACAATTATGTTTTCGACCGATCGTTCTAATGGCAGATATATGAAAAAGTGGTCAGATCTTAATAGGATATTGCCTATATATGAGGAGTACAGTAAAACAAATAAATTCCCAGTTTGGTCAAGATATCATAATAAACAAAATATTTTTTCAGACAACTTAATTTACAGAAAAACTAATAAATTCCGAGCTTGGTCAAGATATCTTGAAAATCAAAATATTTTTTCAGACAACTTAATTTTCGACCGATCGTTCCTATGGCAGCTTTATGATATAGTGGTCCGATCATAATAGGATTTTGCATATATATGAGGAGTAGAGTAAAAATAATAAATGCCGAGTTTGGTCAAGATATCTTGAAGAACAAAATGTTTGTCATACGACAAAACCTAATTTTCGACCGATCGTTCCTATATCAGATATATGATATAGTGCTCCGACCTTAATAGGATGTTGCCTATATATGAGGAGTAATGTGATACTTTTAAATGCCGAGTTTGGTTAAGAAATCTTGAAAAAGAAAATGTTTTTCATAAAACTTAATTTTCGACTGGTCGTTCCTATGGCAGCTTTCTGATATAGTAGTCCGATCTTAATATGGTTTTGCATATAAATGAGGGGTAGAGTGAAACTAATAAATACCGAGTTTGGTCAAGATATCTTGAAAAACGAAATATTTTTTCATACAATTATGTTTTCGACCGATCGTTCTAATGGCAGATATATGAAAAAGTGGTCAGATCTTAATAGGATATTGCCTATATATGAGGAGTACAGTAAAACTAATAAATTCCGAGTTTGGTCAAGATATCTTAAAAAACAAAATATTTTTTCAAACTAATTAATTTTCGACCGATCGTTTCTATGGCAGCTTTATAATATAGTAATCCGATCTTAATGTGATTTTGCCTTTATATGAGGAGTATAGCAAAACTAACATATGCCGAGGTTGGTCAAGATATCTTGAAAAACAAAATATTTTTTCATACAAGAACTTAATTTTCGACCGATCGTTCTAATGGCAGATATATGAAAAAGTGGTCTGATCTTAATAGGATATTGCTTATATATGAGGAGTACAGTAAAACTAATAAATTCCGAATTTGGTCAAGATATCTTTAAAAACCAAATGTTTTTTCGTACAATTTAATTTTTGACCGATCGTTCCTTTGGCAGCTATATGATAAAGTGATCCAATCTTAATGGGATTTGGCATATAAATGCGGAGTAAAGTGAAACTAATAAATACCGAGATTGGTCAAGATATCATGCAAAATGAAATATTTTTTCATACAAGAACTTAATTTTCGACCGATCGGTCCTATGGCAGATATATGAAAAAGTGGTCAGATCTTAATAGGATATTGCCTATATATGAGGAGTACAGTAAAACTAATAAATTCCGAGTTTGGTCATGATATCTTGAAAAACAAAATATTTTTTCAGACAGCTTAATTTTACAGAAAAACTAAAAATTTCTGAGTTTGGTCATGATCTCTTGAAAAACAAAATATTTTTTCAGACAACTTAATTTTCGACCAATCGTTCCTATGGCAGCTTTATGATATAGTGCTCCGATCATAATAGGATTTTGCATATATATGAGGGGTAGAGTAAACCTAATAAATGCCGAGTTTGGTCAAGATATCTTGAAGAAGAAAATGCTTGTCATACAACAAAACCTAATTTTCGACCGATCGTTCCTATATCAGATATATGATATAGTGCTCAGACCTTAATAGGATGTTGCCAATATATGAGGAGTACAGTTATACTATTAAATGCCGAGTTTGGTTAAGAAATCTTGAAAAAGAAAATGTTTTTTCATACAACTTAATTTTCGACCGGTCGTTCCTATGGCAGCTTTCTGATATAGTAGTCCGATCTTAATATGGTTTTGCATATAAATGAGGGGTAGAGTGAAACTAATAAATACCGAGTTTGGTCAAGATATCTTGAAAAACGAAATATTTTTTCATACAATTATGTTTTCGACCGATCGTTCTAATGGCAGATATATGAAAAAGTGGTCAGATCTTAATAGGATATTGCCTATATATGAGGAGTACAGTAAAACTAATAAATTCCGAGTTTGGTCAAGATATCTTAAAAAACAAAATATTTTTTCAAACTAATTAATTTTCGACCGATCGTTTCTATGGCAGCTTTATAATATAGTAATCCGATCTTAATGTGATTTTGCCTTTATATGAGGAGTATAGCAAAACTAACATATGCCGAGGTTGGTCAAGATATCTTGAAAAACAAAATTTTTTCATACAAGAACTTAATTTTCGACCGCTCGTTCTAATGGCAGATATATGAAAAAGTGGTCTGATCTTAATAGGATATTGCTTATATATGAGGAGTACAGTAAAACTAATAAATTCCGAATTTGGTCAAGATATCTTTAAAAACCAAATGTTTTATGTACAATTTAATTTTCGACCGATCGTTCCTCTGGCAGCTATATGATAAAGTGATCCGATCTTAATGGGATTTGGCATATAAATGAGGAGTAAAGTGAAACTAATAAATACCGAGTTTGGTCAAGATATCTTAAAAAACAAAATATTTTTTTCAAACAAGAACTTAATTTTCGACCGATCGTTCCAATGGCAGATATATGAAAAAGTGGTCAGATCTTAATAGGATATTGCCTATACATGAGGAGTACAGTAAAACAAATAAATTCCCAATTTTGGTCAAGATATCATAATAAACAAAATATTTTTTCAGACAACTTAATCTACAGAAAAACTAATAAATTCCGAGCTTGGTCATTCAACTTAATTTTCGACCGGTCGTTCCTATGGCAGCTTTCTGATATAGTAATCCGATCTTAATGTGATTTTGCCTTTATATGAGGAGTATAGCAAAACTAACATATGCCGAGGTTGGTCAAGATATCTTGAAAAACAAAATATTTTTTCATACAAGAACTTAATTTTCGACCGATCGTTCCAATGGCAGATATATGAAAAAGTGGTCAGATCTTAATAGGATATTGCCTATATATGAGGAGTACAGTAAAACTAATAAATTTGCAGTTTGGTCATGATATCATAATAAACAAAATATTTTTTCAGACAGCTTAATTTTACAGAAAAACTAATAAATTCCTAGCTTGGTCAAGATATCTTGAAAATCAAAATATTTTTTCAGACAACTTAATTTTCGACCGATCGTTCCTATGGCAGCTTTATGATATAGTGGTCCGATCATAATAGGATTTTGCATATATATGAGGAGTAGAGTAAAAATAATAAATGCCGAGTTTGGTCAAGATATCTTGAAGAACAAAATGTTTGTCATACGACAAAACCTAATTTTCGACCGATCGTTCCTATATCAGATATATGATATAGTGCTCCGACCTTAATAAGATGTTGCCTATATATGAGGAGTACAGTGATACTTTTAAATGCCGAGTTTGGTTAAGAAATCTTGAAAAACAAAATGTTTTTCATAAAACTTAATTTTCGACCGGTCGTTCCTATGGCAGCTTTCTGATATAGTAGTCCGATCTTAATATGGTTTTGCATATAAATGAGGGGTAGAGTGAAACTAATAAATACCGAGTTTGGTCAAGATATGTTGAAAAACGAAATATTTTTTCGTACAATTTAATTTTCGATTATCGTTCTTATGGCAGCTTTATGGTATAGTGGTCCGATCTTAATATGGTTTTGCATATAAATGAGGAGTAAAGTAAAATTAATAAATACCGAGTTTGGTCAAGATATCTTGAAAAACGAAATATTTTTTCATACAATTATGTTTTCGACCGATCGTTCTAATGGCAGATATATGAAAAAGTGGTCAGATCTTAATAGGATATTGCCTATATATGAGGAGTATAGTAAAACTAATAAATTCCCAGTTTGGTCAAGATATCTTAAGAAACAAAATATTTTTTCAAACTAATTAATTTTCGACCGATCGTTTCTATGGCAGGTTTATGATATAGTAATCCGATCTTAATGTGATTTTGCCTTTATATGAGGAGTATAGCAAAACTAACATATGCCGAGGTTGGTCAAGATATCTTGAAAAACAAAATATTTTTTCATACAAGAACTTAATTTTCGACCGATCGTTCTAATGGCAGATATATGAAAAAGTGGTCTGATCTTAATAGGATATTGCTTATATATGAGGAGTACAGTAAAACTAATAAATTCCGAATTTTGTCAAGATATCTTTAAAAACCAAATGTTTTTTCAGACAACTTAATTTTACAGAAAAACTAAAAATTTCTGAGTTTGGTCATGATATCTTGAAAAACAAAATATTTTTTCAGACAACTTAATTTTCGACCAATCGTTCCTATGGCAGCTTTATGATATAGTGCTCCGACCTTAATAGGATGTTGCCTATATATGAGGAGTACAGTGATACTTTTAAATGCCGAGTTTGGTTAAGAAATCTTGAAAAACAAAATGTTTTTCATAAAACTTAATTTTCGACCGGTCGTTCCTATGGCAGCTTTCTGATATAGTAGTCCGCTCTTAATATTGTTTTGCATATAAATGAGGGGTAGAGTGAAACTAATAAATACCGAGTTTGGTCAAGATATGTTGAAAAACGAAATATTTTTTCGTACAATTTAATTTTCGAATATCGTTCCTATGGCAGCTTTATGGTATAGTGGTCCGATCTTAATATGGTTTTGCTTATAAATGAGGAGTAAAGTGAAACTAATAAATACCGAGTTTGGTCAAGATATCTCGAAAAACGAAATATTTTTTCATAAAATTTTGTTTTCGACCGATCGTTCCTATGGCAGATATATGGAAAAGTGGTCAGATCTTAATAGGATATTGCCTATATATGAGGAGTACAGTAAAACCAATAAATTCCGAGTTTGGTCAAGATATCTTAAAAAACAAAATATTTTTTCATACTAATTAATTTTCGACCGATCGTTTCTATGGCAGCTTTATGATATAGTGGTCCGATCTTAATGTGATTTTGCCTTTATATGAGGAGTATAGCAAAACTAACATATGCCGAGGTTGGTCAAGATATCTTGAAAAACAAAATATTTTTTCATACAAGAACTTAATTTTCGTCCGGGCGTTCTAATGGCAGATATATGAAAAAGTGGTCAGATCTTAATAGGATATTGCTTATATATGAGGAGTACAGTAAAACTAATAAATTCCGAATTTGGTCAAGATATCTTTAAAAACCAAATGTTTTTTCGTACAATTTAATTTTTGACCGATCGTTCCTTTGGCAGCTATATGATAAAGTGATCCGATCTTAATGGGATTTGGCATATAAATGCGGAGTAAAGTGAAACTAATAAATACCGAGATTGGTCAAGATATCATGCAAAATGATATATTTTTTCATACAAGAACTTAATTTTCGACCGATCGGTCCTATGGCACATATATGAAAAAGTGGTCAGATCTTAATAGGATATTGCCTATATATGAGGAGTACAGTAAAACTAATAAATTCCGAGTTTGGTCATGATATCTTGAAAAACAAAATATTTTTTCAGACAACTTAATTTTACAGAAAAACTAAAAATTTCTGAGTTTGGTCATGATATCTTGAAAAACAAAATATTTTTTCAGACAACTTAATTTTCGACCAATCGTTCCTATGGCAGCTTTATGATATAGTGCTCCGATCATAATAGGATTTTGCATATATATGAGGGGTAGAGTAAACCTAATAAATGCCGAGTTTGGTCAAGATATCTTGAAGAAGAAAATGATTGTCATACAACAAAACCTAATTTTCGACCGATCGTTCCTATATCAGATATATGATATAGTGCTCAGACCTTAATAGGATGTTGCCAATATATGAGGAGTACAGTTATACTATTAAATGCCGAGTTTGGTTAAGAAATCTTGAAAAAGAAAATGTTTTTTCATACAACTTAATTTTCGACCGGTCGTTCCTATGGCAGCTTTCTGATATAGTAGTCCGATCTTAATATGGTTTTGCATATAAATGAGGGGTAGAGTGAAACTAATAAGTACCGAGTTTGGTCAAGATATGTTGAAAAACGAAATATTTTTTCGTACAATTTAATTTTCGATTATCGTTCTTATGGCAGCTTTATGGTATAGTGGTCCGATCTTAATATGGTTTTGCATATAAATGAGGAGTAAAGTAAAATTAATAAATACCGAGTTTGGTCAAGATATCTTGAAAAACGAAATATTTTTTCATACAATTATGTTTTCGACCGATCGTTCTAATGGCAGATATATGAAAAAGTGGTCAGATCTTAATAGGATATTGCCTATATATGAGGAGTATAGTAAAACTAATAAATTCCCAGTTTGGTCAAGATATCTTAAAAAACAAAATATTTTTTCAAACTAATTAATTTTCGACCGATCGTTTCTATGGCAGCTTTATGATATAGTAATCCGATCTTAATGTGATTTTGCCTTTATATGAGGAGTATAGCAAAACTAACATATGCCGAGGTTGGTCAAGATATCTTGAAAAACAAAATATTTTTTCATACAAGAACTTAATTTTCGACCGATCGTTCTAATGGCAGATATATGAAAAAGTGGTCTGATCTTAATAGGATATTGCTTATATATGAGGAGTACAGTAAAACTAATAAATTCCGAATTTGGTCAAGATATCTTTAAAAACCAAATGTTTTGTGTACAATTTAATTTTCGACCGATCGTTCCTTTGGCAGCTATATGATAAAGTGATCCGATCTTAATGGGATTTGGCATATAAATGAGGAGTAAAGTGAAACTAATAAATACCGAGTTTGGTCAAGATATCTTAAAAAACAAAATATTTTTTCAAACAAGAACTTAATTTTCGACCGATCGTTCCAATGGCACATATATGAAAAAGTGGTCAGATCTTAATAGGATATTGCCTATACATGAGGAGTACAGTAAAACAAATAAATTCCCAGTTTGGTCAAGTTATCATAATAAACAAAATATTTTTTCAGACAACTTAATCTACAGAAAAACTAATAAATTCCGAGCCTGGTCAAGATATCTAGAAAAACAAAATATTTTTTCATTCAACTTAATTTTCGACCGGTCGTTCCTATGGCAGCTTTCTGATATAGTAGTCCGATCTTAATATGGTTTTGCATATAAATGAGGAGTATAGCAAAACTAATAAATACCGAGTTTGGTCAAGATATCATGAAAAACGAAATATTTTTTTTTACAAGAACTTAATTTTCGACCGATCGTTCCAATGGCAGATATATGAAAAAGTGGTCAGATCGTAATAGGATATTGCCTATATATGAGGAGTACAGTAAAACAAATAAATTCCCAGTTTGGTCAAGATATCATAATAAACAAAATATTTTTTCAGACAACTTAATTTACAGAAAAACTAATAAATTCCGAGCTTGGTCAAGATATCTTGAAAAACAAAATATTTTTTCAGACAATTTAATTTTCGACCGATCGTTCCTATGGCAGGCTTATGATATAGTGGTCCGATCATAATAGGATTTTGCATATATATGAGGGGTAGAGTAAAAATAATAAATGCCGAGTTTGGTCAAGATATCTTGAAGAACAAAATGTTTGTCATACAACAAAACCTAATTTTCGACCGATCGTTCCTATATCAGATATATGATATAGTGCTCCGACCTTAATAGGATGTTGCCTATATATGAGGAGTAGAGTTATACTATTAAAAGACGAGTTTGGTTAAGAAATCTTGAAAAAGAAAATGTTTTTTCATACAACTTAATTTTCGACCGGTCGTTCCTATGGCAGCTTTCTGATATAGTGGTCCGATCTTAATGTGATTTTGCCTTTATATGAGGAGTATTGCAAAACTAACATATGCCGAGGTTGGTCAAGATATCTTGAAAAACAAAATATTTTTTCATACAAGAACTTAATTTTCGACCGGTCGTTCTAATGGCAGATATATGAAAAAGTGGTCAGATCTTAATAGGATATTGCTTATATATGAGGAGTACAATAAAACTAATAAATTCCGAATTTGGTCAAGATATCTTTAAAAACCAAATGTTTTTTCGTACAATTTAATTTTTGACCGATCGTTCCTTTGGCAGCTATTTGATAAAGTGATCCGATCTTAATGGGATTTGGCATATAAATGCGGAGTAAAGTGAAACTAATAAATACCGAGATTGGTCAAGATATCATGCAAAATGAAATATTTTTTCATACAAGAACTTAATTTTCGACCGATCGGTCCTATGGCAGATATATGAAAAAGTGGTCAGATCTTAATAGGATATTGCCTATATATGAGGAGTACAGTAAAACTAATAAATTCCGTGTTTGGTCATGATATCTTGAAAAACAAAATATTTTTTCAGACAACTTAATTTTACAGAAAAACTAAAAATTTCTGAGTTTGGTCATGATATCTTGAAAAACAACATATTTTTTCAGACAACTTAATTTTCGACCAATCGTTCCTACGTTAGCTTTATGATATAGTGGTCCGATCATAATAGGATTTTGCATATATATGAGGGGTAGAGTGAAACTAATAAATACCGAGTTTGGTCAAGATATGTTTAAAAACGAAATATTTTTTCGTACAATTTAATTTTCGATTATCGTTCTTATGGCAGCTTTATGGTATAGTGGTCCGATCTTAATATGGTTTTGCATATAAATGAGGAGTAAAGTGAAATAATAAATTATTATTAATAAATTAATAAATACCCAGTTTGGTCAAGATATCTTGAAAAACGAAATATTTCTCATACAATTATGTTTTCGACCGATCGTTCTAATGGCAGATATATGAAAAAGTGGTCAGATCTTAATAGGATATTGCCTATATATGAGGAGTACAGTAAAACTAATAAATTCCGAGTTTGGTCAAGATATCATAATAAACAAAATATTTTTTCAGACAACTTAATTTTACAGAAAAACTAATAAATTCCGAGCTTGGTCAAGATATCTTGAAAAACAAAATATTTTTTCAGACAACTTAATTTTCGACCGATCGTTCCTATGGCAGCTTTATGATATATAATAGGATTTTGCATATATATGAGGGGTAGAGTAAATATAATAAATGCCGTGTTTGGTCAAGATATCTTGAAGAACAAAATGTTTGTCATACAACAAAACCTAATTTTCGACCGATCGTTCCTATATCAGATATATGATATAGTGCTCCGACCTTAATAGGATGTTGCCTATATATGAGGAGTACAGTGATACTTTTAAATGCCGAGTTTGGTCAAGATATCTTAAAAAACAAAATATTTTTTCATACTAATTAATTTTCGACCGATCGTTCCTATGGCAGCTTTATGATATAGTGGTCCAATCTTAATGTGATTTAGCCTTTATATAAGGAGTATAGCGAAACTAATATATGCCGAGGTTGGTCAAGGTATCTTGAAAAACAAAATATTTTTTCATACAAGAACTTAATTTTCGACCGATCGTTCTAATGGCAGCTATATGATAAAGTGATCCGATCTTAATGGGATTTGGCATATAAATGAGGAGTAAAGTGAAACTAATAAATACAGAGTTTGGTCAAGATATCTTGAAAAACGAAATATTTTTTCAGACAATTTAGTTTTCGACCGATCGTTCCTATGTCAGCTTTATGATATAGTGGTTCGATCTTAATATGATTTTGCCTTTATATGAGGAGTATAGCTAAACTAACAAATGCCGAGGTTGGTCAAGATATCTTGAAAAACAAAGTATTTTTCGTACAAGAAGTTAATTTTCAACCGATCGTTCTAATGGCAGATATATGAAAAAGTGGTCAGATCTTAATATGATTTTGCATTTATATGAGGAGTATAGCAAAACTAACAAATGAAGAGGTCGGTCAAGATATCTTGAAAAACAAAATATTTTTTCATACAAGAACTTAATTTTCGACCGATCGTTCTATTGGCAGATATATGAAATAGTGGTCAGATCTTAAAAGGATATTGCCTAACTAATAAATGCCGAGTTTGGTCAAGATATCTTGAAAAACAAAATATTTTTTCATACACCTTAATTTTCGACCGATCGGCAGCTTTCTGATATAGTAGTCCGATCTAAATATGATTTTGCCTTTATATGAGGAGTATAGTAAAACTAATAAATGTCGAGGCTTGTCAAGATATCTTAAAAAACAAAATATTTTGTTATACAAGAACCTAAAAAAGTTTAATAAATATAGATTTAAAAATAGACGGACAGACGGCCAGGCGGACAGGCGGACATGGCTATATTGACTCGGCTGTTGATGCTGATTAAGAATATATACCTCAAAATGCTTTGAAAATTATTTTACAACTGATCAGACATTTGCTTTCATGGTAACGTTTTCCTCTAATTTACAACTGTTGCGCTTAGAATTTCCCAAATCGGTAAAACACGTATTCATTAAGTTTTTATGTACAGCTTTAAAAGTAATTTTGAAGCAAAACGGAAAAATCACCAAATATATCTTTGAATTGCACTTTCTACCGAGGAAGCTTTGATTTTTCGAGAAATATTAAACAGGTCTCAAATAATTTGACACACATTTCCACAAAGAAGAGATGTATTTTCCAAAAAGTGTGAAACACCCGTCAATTCAATTAGAGCAAAGATCTTTGAACATGAGTGTGATGCCGATTCGATGGTTAACAAAATGTTTCATACCAACTATTTTCGGTAATTTACCACTGTTGCGAGTGTAATTTGCCAGTTACAGATTTAGAAAAGTGTGAAACACCTTTCAAACGAATTTGAATAAAGATTTTTGAAATTGAATTTTGGGCCGATCGGATGGTTACATAGCAACGTATTTCGCGCTTTGTCCATACTTGCTGGTGGAATACCCCAAATCGCTAAAACACGTATACATTGGTTTCTTATGTAGAGATCTGAAAATAGTTTTATGGTAAATCGGACACCACTTAAAACTGCAGAATCTTAGAATCGCATTTCTACCGAGGATGCTTTGATTCTGCGAAAAATGTGAAACACGTCCTGAATGATTTTTGATTCATTTAATTTGATTCATTTAATGACGCGAAACGTCGTCCACCAAATCTTTGACCCCCATTTCCACCACCACATCCCTCACATGAATTTGAACAAAGAATTTTGAAATTGAGTTTGAGGCCGCTAGGACGGTAAACAAAAAAGTCTTATACAAACATTTTTCGCGATTTTTCCATATTTGCGGGTGGAATTTGATCGAAAATCCGTATTAACGTGAAAATATCAGCCTCCTAGATCTTACTGTTTCGGCTGTGCGTTGATTACCAATCAGTCAGTCACGACAAACAGTTTTTTTTATATACTGGATATCATAAAAGAACACCCAAACCTACCACCAATAAAGAAATTGATTTGAAAATGACACAATCAATGTGTTGAGTTTAGAAAAGCTCCACTCAGTGACACTGGAAACATTCAACATGTTTCTGATCATTAATCGTGAAACCACACAGCACTCGATGACCTTATATAACTTATGCTTCATATTGACTTCTGCAGCAACGCCTCATCTGGATACTCAGTGTAGTAAAACTAATAAATGCCGATTGGTCAAGATATCTTGAAAAACAAAATGTTTTTTCATACAACTTAACTTTCGACCGTTCGTTCGTATGGCAGCTATATGATATAGTGGTCCGATCCAGCTGGTTTTGACATATGTAGTGCGTGTAACAGAAAGAGGGACTTCTGCAAAGTTTCATCATAACTTTTAACCTGAAAGACTAGTTCGCATAGAAAATTACAGACGGACAGACGGTTAGACGGATAGACGGATATAGCTATATCGACTCGGCTGTTAATGCTGATCAAGAATATAGATACTTTATGGGGTTGGAGATGTCTCCTATGCGTTACACATTTCACGACAAAATTATAAAACTCTCTGCAAGGGTTTAAAAAAAGTTTCCTTGCCAGGGTTCGAACTCGCAACTGACCGCATTACTTGCTGTCGACTCTACTTAACAGCCGCACCACTTGCTATGCCTCTAGTCAGCAGCCACACCAATAATTAAGAAAGAAACCAAAATAGCATTACAGAAAAAAGTCGCAATTGAGCAGATGCGTATAACTTTGGCTTTTTCTTAACCGATCTTTATAAAAATGTTTAAAGTAAAATTTATTGTACCATAGAATATTTGTGTATTTTTAAAAAATCAATTGCATTTAAATTGTGGCTTAAATTAGTTGGCAATAAAAGTTATGGTATTAACTTGATTTATAGCTCTAGGGTGGTAGCGGGGAGGTGGCGATAGGTATAAAATGAAAGATTCTTGACTCTAGCTCTTGTTATTTACCCAATTTGTTAAAAAAACAGGATGTGGATATCAATTTTTAGGGATTGCTTAAAAACGGAGTAAGTTATCGACTATCGGAAATAAACTCGATCTGCGGTCTTATAGGTTCTGAGATCCTTGCGTTAATACATATGGACGGACGGACGGACAGACAGACGGAAAAGATTAGATCGACTCGGCTATTGATGCTGATCAAGAATATACATACTTTATGGGATCGGAGATGCTTCCTTCTGCCTGTTACATACATTTGCATTTTGCATGAAGACAATATACCCCTATACCCATTTTCAATGGGTTCACGGTATAAAAAGCAGGATTAAAGTGCAAAAATATATAAAAATCTTGGAGCACAAGTAAATCACGCCAATCACTCCCAACTGAGAACTCTCAATAATGTTCGACCACGGGCCTGCTTTTCCACAGGCCGTTCGCATTCCAATTGGTTAATCTTAAATGTCTCTGCATAGTTTAGTAATAACTGTAGCCAGTATCTTATTCATCTGGCTAATATTTTTATCTAGCATGCGCTTAATCATCGCTTTCATACCCGTTAACGCTGCGTCTAGCTGATTATCAGGCTTTGAGTCTCTACTTTTTCCACATCGGCACGCCGAAGATCTAATACTCTTGCAGACCCAACCTTTTCAATAATGCTTATAGTGCCTTGCCCGTATCTAAGAAGCACAGGGAAAATAGTTAATGCCGAGTTTGGACAAGATATCTTGATAAACAAAAAAGGTTTTTAATCCAAAATGTAGTTTTCGACGCATAGTTCCTATGGCAGATATATGATATAGTAGTCCGATGTAATTATTTCTTGAACAACAAAATGTTTTTTCGTACATCAGCTTTGTTTTTGACCGATCGTTCCTATGACAGCTATATGATATAGTGGTCCGATCTTAATAGGATTTTGCATATATATGAAGAATATAGTAAAACAAATAATTGCCGATTTTGGTCAAGATATCTTGATAAACCAACTGTTTTTCATGCAACAAAACTTAATTTTCGATCGATCGTTCCTATGAGAGCTATATGATAAGGTGGTCCAATCTTAATTGCATTTTGCATATATATTAAGTGCACAGTAAAACTAATAAATGCCGAGTTTGATCAAGATATATTAAAAAAAAAAAGTTAATTCATACAATTTAGTTTTTGACCGATCGTTCTTATGGCAGCTATTTGATATGGTCCGCTCATAATATGATTTTGCCTATATATAAGGAGTATAGTAAAACAAATAAATGCCGAATTTGGTCAAGATATCTTATAAAACAAAATGTTTTTCATACTACAATTAAAGTTTCTACCGATTATTCCTATGGCTGCTGTATGATATTGTGATCCGATCTTAATAGGATTTGGCATGTATATGAGGAGTAAATTAAGACTAATTAGTGTCGAGTTTGGTCAAGATATTTTGAGAAACAAAATGTTTTTCATACAACTTAATAATCCACCGATCGTTCCTATGGCAGCTATATGATATAGTTTTCCGATCTTAGTAGGATTATGCATATATATGAGGAGTATAGTAAAACTAATAAATGCCGAGTTTGGTCAAGATATCTGATAAACAAATTGTTTTTTCATACAAAAACTTAATTTTCGAGCGATCGTTCGTATGGCAGCTATATGACATAGTGGTCCGATCCATCTGGATTTGACATATGTGCTGCGTGCAACAGAAAGAGGGACTTCTCCAAAGTTTTATTTAGATAACTTTCAACCTGAAAGACTACTTTGCATAGAAACAGACAGACGGAGAGACGGTTAGAAGGATAGACGGACACGGCTATATCGAATCGGCTGTTGATGCTGATCAAGAATATATATATCTTATGGGGTCGGAGACGTCTCCTCTGCAACGACAAAATTATAATACCCTCTGCAAGGGCTTAAAAAAAAGTTCCCTCTGCAGGGTTCGACCTTGCAACTGACCGCATTACTTGCTGTCGAGTCTACTCAACAGCCGCACCACTTGCTATGCCTCTAGTCAGCAGCCACACCAATAATTATGATAAAAGGAAAGCAAAATAGCTTTTCAGTAAAAAGTCGCAATTACCATGCTGCTAGAATGCGAAGCAGAAGCGCATGAATGTGTGTGTGTACATGTATAAAGAAATTCTTAAAGCTGCTGCCCCATCCAATTGAGCAGTTGCATATAGCTTTGGTTTTTTCTTAACCGATCTGTCTCGTTACGCATCCAAAACAACTGGGGCGACCTCGCAACTGATAAGAGCAGCATTTTAATTTTATCTTATAATACTCGCTCTGCAAAGCAAGTGCCTAAATTTCGCTCTTAAGAATTCGTTTACATAGAGCTGCCGCTCTTCGCTGTAACGATCGTTTTATTGCCCTAGCTTTACTTATGCGAAGGCCTCGATGCTGCGCATCGAGTTAGTTAAGTCAATTCGCTTCATGAATTTGGTACGTATCGGCCACTTGCATTACTCAAAATTATAACTAATAATTGTTTCTTCGCTAAAATTGGCATGTTCTAATTCGGGTTCGCTTGCCTATATACAAACTATTGTTCTTAAATAATAAGCACAGACCAATTCGGGTCTGCCTGCCTCTAGTAACTTAAAGAAATATAAAATAATTTTGAACTCAAGAAATATTTGTGAAAGCTATTGAAAAAGCTCAATAGCGCAACATTTGGTGACCCCGACGTGAATTTTATTTTTATTGTTGTAAGATTATTTGCTTTACATTAAAGCAATAATTAAAAGACACCACCTGGCATTTCGTTTTGTGCACTTTATATACATACATACTTATCGCCGTCGCTTTGCCTACTCTCTCGGTCGCTTAAAGTCTTTGCTCATTCGTGCGGTACTTATGTAAAAGCTATTGCCGTTGCTTCATTACATAGCTTGACACTTGCGTTCGCCGAAGTTCTTATTGGACAACTTGTTTTTTGAACGGTTTGCATGTACTAGCGATCACCGTTGTTAGTTACTCAGCTAGTTTCGCATACGCTTTCTGTCGCGCTTCTAATGGCAACCGAAAATAATGCCTGTAGTGCAGTGCCCTCTGCAAACAGGGTTACCTTTGTGAAGCGCAAAGCCATTTCAATTTATGACAGTTTGCAAACACTTCGAAATGCTCTAACTAATTCGCCACTTAGTGCAATTGATGAGTGCGGTCTTAGTGTTAGGCTGAAGCAAATCGAGCGGCTTCAGACCTCATTTGATATTACTCACACTAGCCTCGAAGAACTAGACTTTGATGAAATCGGTAGCCAATTGCGTGAGGACTTCGACGAGTTAGCAGTTTCTATGGAAATTTCGGTTCGGAGTGAAATTGCGAAACGTGTCTTAATATTGCCCTGCTCAACATTTCGCGACCAATCTGTGCTGCCCTCGCAGACAGTTAGAGCTAAGGCACCACCAACACTACCCTCAATAAAGTTGCCTACGTTCAGTGGTAGTTACACAGAATTGGCCGACTTTTATTCTATGTTCACAACCGTCATAGAAAATCATACTGATCTAGCAGATATCGAAAAGCTGCAGCATCTTCGATCGTGCCTGAAGGATACAGCGCTGGACGCGATTCGATCATTGGAAATAACAAACGATAATTATGCCATAGCACTTAATTTATTGGAGAAAAGGTTTAATAATAGACGTTTGGTTTTTCAGGCACACATACTTGAGATATTGGGGCTCAAGAGGGTGGCAGGTGGATCGGCCGTGTCGCTAAGGGAGTTATCCGACCAATTCAACGCACATTTTCGCGCGTTAAGGAACATGGGCAACTCCGAACAAATCGCTGGATGCATCATTGTGCAGATTATTTTACAAAAGCTGGACCCAATATCACAA
Source organism: Drosophila virilis (assembly GCF_030788295.1). Lineage (NCBI taxonomy): Eukaryota > Metazoa > Arthropoda > Insecta > Diptera > Drosophilidae > Drosophila > Drosophila virilis. Next base: position 206,783 of record NW_027212861.1, read on the forward strand.
GCCAAATGGGAAGAAAGGCTAGAGGATTCGTCGTACGTTAATTTAATACCATCGTGGGAGCATATGGCTACGTTTCTGGAGCAGAGATGCCGAACAATGGAAACCGTAAATTTTGCTATGGCAAGCTATGCCCCTAGCCATCAGGTGGAAAAAACTAGAGCAATTAACACCAGTAGATCGTCATTTATCGCCACTAACCACGACGCCCCTGTCTACGTGTTTTGTGACAGCCCTGGTTATAGTATATATAATTGTTCTCGATTTGGAAATTTGACCCCTGCATTACGGCTTAGGGAGGCAAAACGAATTGCATTGTTCTTGAATTGCCTAAAGTAAGGTCATCAATTGCGATCATGCAGCTCTGGATGCTGTCGGACCTGCGGGGCGAAACATCATTCTCTGCTGCATTTAAACAATTCCGTATTTCCGTCTGGTCAGCTGACTGAGCCTGCAAATTCATCGCCGATAGCCCATGCCTCTTTCGCTAAGTCATCGCCATCTACCTCCACATCTCTTGTTGCCCAGTATTTCAGTAGTGATGTTGTCTTCTTGGCTACGGCTTTGATCTTTGTAAGAAATCGCTCCGGCACTTTGATACTTGTCGTGCCCTTTTGGATTCTCAACTTCACCTTATAACGTCACGCCTTGCTCAACAGCTTCAGCTAACGAAGCACAAGTCCTCAGCCATTGTCTCTGGTCTAGGAGATTCTCGTTTTGAAAGAGAAGGAAACACGGTCACTATCACAACACAGTCTCAAGTCTCTGAATACTCAACATGCCTTACAGCTCTGGTAGCGCCTAACATAACTGATAGTCAACCGAGTTTTACTATCAACACGACGAATTGGAACATTCCCGATAACATAAAACTTGCAGATCCGTCTTTCTTTAAACCTCAACGCGTGGACTTGTTACTTGGAGCTAGCCTGTTTTACGACCACGGCTTGGTTGGGTAGTTTCTGCAGGCGGACCGCGCTTGAGTGGTTCTATGTTAATGGCAAAGCATACTGCGGGCAAACTTGAGTCAAGCTCTGAAGAACGTGCTGATGAGTTGGTTCGAAGATTTTGGGAGATAGATTCCTGCTTGGAAAGTACACCTACCACTTCAAAGGAAGAAAACATCTGTGAAGAACATTTCGTAAAGACTCATATCAGATTGCCTAGTGGCCAATATTCAGTTCGTTTACCCTTCAACCGAAGTATGGAATGTCTGGGGAAGTCTGTCTCGCTGTTTCATATCCTTCTTCGCTTTCGTAATTTCCCGATCGCCCTAACAGGAGATATTGGAAAAATGTATCGCTGCTTACGCGTTTCAGCACCGGATGATTTTCTCCAATGCATTCTGTGGCGAGACTCGCCAGAACAGGATATAAAGATTTTTAAGCTGGATACAGTTACATACGGAACAAAGCCACCTTCATTCCTCTCTATCAGTGCTATGCATTAGCTGTCTATGGATGAGGAAACTAATTTTCCAATTGGATCTCGGATTTTGCGGCGTGACTTCTACGTTGATGACCTCATTTCCGGGGGTGATTCAATTCAAGAAGCAAAGGAACTTCTTAATCAGACGGCTGGAATCTTGGCAAGTGGGGGCTTCAAGTTGCGAAAGTGGTGCTCAAACAATTCTGCTGTACTGAAAGGGATACCCGTAGAGGACAGATAATCTTCCCTAAAGTTTGATGATGGTAGCGACATCACTAAAACTCTTGGACTCGCTTGGGACTCAGCGTCGGATCGATTGTTGTTTTCGTTTTCGTCCATTCAGCAGAGATCTAAACCATCAAAAAGGTCAATACTATCGACCATAGCTCGCTTGTATGACCCGCTGGACTCATAGGGCCGATAATTGCCAAGGCTAAGATCTTTATGCAGTAGATCTGGAAGGAGAAGCTTGAGTGCGACGAGAGCTTGCCATCATCACTGGCAACAGCATGGCATGATCTCTGCTGCAGTTTTGAGAAGGCACAGTTTCTTAAATTTCCTCGTCTCGTGTCAATACCTGCAGCAGAGTTAGAAGTTCACGGTTTCTGCGACGCCAGCATCGAAGCATATGGGGCCTGTGTCTACGTCCTTTCTCGACGAACATCAGCCAGTTGTCAGCTGTTGTGTTCCAAGTCGCGTGTAGCTCCTCTGAAAACAATCACAGTTCCAAAGCTAGAGCTCTGTGGTGCCGTCTTATTATCTAATCTCATGCGTGAGATATCTAAAATGAATCTGTTTGATGGAAAATTCTACTGTTGGTCGGATTCTTCTGTATGCCTTTCCTGGATAAGGACCGAGCCCTGCAAGCTCAATGTGTCTGTGGCTAATCGCGTCACAGCAGTTAAAGAGCTAACTAATGGCATGGAATGGCGTTACGTGCCTACTTCACTCAACCCGGCAGATATACTCTCGAGAGGATCTACGCCCAGTGAATTAGATCAATCGTCACTGCGGTTCAACGGCCCAGAATATCTGGTTAAAAACAAATTGGACTGGCCTACTTCTTGCTTGTCAGAAAGGACAGAACTCGAACTTAAAAAAAGGGTCCTTATTGCGTCATCTCCCTTCGTTGATATAACTGTCACTTGTAAATACGTCAACTCATTTGATACAATGCAGCGTATATTCGGATATATTTATAAATTCATACACAGAAGCAGGCATCCTGGACTAACAGTGTCTGATAAACAACATGGGACCCAACTCTTACTAAGGTTCGTCCAGAGAGCACACCTGTGGGAAGAGATCAAATCATTACAATCGAGAAGAGTTGTTAAACCGTCCAGTTGTATCGCATCACTTAACCCTTTTTTGGATGATTTCGGAATTCTTAGAGTTGATGGGCGCTTGAAAAACTCTTCGCCGAATTTCGACGCTCGCCATCCAATAATTCTCCCGTGTCACCATCCCTCACAAACTCAGTCATCACACGGTTTCACAATCGGGACTTACACGCTGGTCCACGGGCACTTCTTGCTCATATTCGGTTGCAGTATTGGCCGATTGGTGGATGGAAGACCGTATCCAAGGTGGTTGGAAAATGTGTGAGATGCTTTCGTGCCAGGCCTCGATTAATAGAGCATATAATGGGTGATCTTCCCAAAGAACGTTTGACTGCTTGTCGAGCCTTTGAAGTCTCTGGTGTTGACTATTGTGGACCATTTTTCTAGACGTACGAAATAAAGCTCCAGTTAAATGTTACATGGCTGTCTTCGTCTGCTTCGCGACTTAAGCGGTTCACCTGGAACTGGTCAAGGATCTGTCGACAGCTTCTTTCTTGAATGCGTTTAAGAGGTTTATATCGACTCGAGGCAGGCCATCTTAGATATGGTCGGATAACGCTACCAACTTTGTCGGCGCCAAAAACGAGATTCTGGATCTCAAGCGTCTATTCATAAGTCGTAATCATATTGAGTCAGTGCATTATTTTTGCATGGCTGATTCCATTGATTGGAAATTTATGCCTCCTCGTTCACCGCATTTTGGCGGCCTTTGGGAAGCAGCAGTGAAGACAGCGAAACATCATTTTTATCGTGCTGTTGAATCTTGTGCTCTCAACTTCGAAGAGTTTCGCACCCTAGTCTGCCACATAGCATCGATAATTAATTCCAGGCCATTGTTTTCTCTTTCAAAAGATCCAGCAGATCTGGATGTGCTCACTCCACCTCATTTCTTGATTGGGGGACCCAGCTCATCGTTCTTTGGACCTGATGTGACGCACCTTCAATTCAATCGTCTGGATGGTTGACAACGCGTAACGTACCTCCAACAGCTGTTTTGGTCTCGCTGGCGTGAAGAATACTTAACACTGCTTCAGCAGCGCTCCAAATGGCGTACTCCGAAACCATCAGGGAATCTTTTGAAAGCCCATGCCTTCCAACGGGGGGAGAATATCTGGTTACGCATCCAAAACAACTGGAGCGACCTCGCAACTGATAAGAGCAGCATCTTAATTTTATCTTATAATACTCGCTCTGCAAAGCAAGTGCCTAAATTTCGCTCTTAAAAATTCATTTACATAGAGCTGCCGCTCTTCGCTGTCACGATCGTTTTATTGCCCTAGCTTTACTTATGCGAAGGTCTCGATGCTGCGCATCGAGTTAGTTAAGTCAGTTCGCTTCATGCATTTGGTACGCATCGGCCACTTGCTTTCTTCAAAATTATAACTAATAATTGTCTCTTCGCTAAAATTGGCACGTACTAATTCGGGTTCGCTTGCCTATATATAAACTATTGTTCTTAAATAATAAGCACAGACCAATTCGGGTTTGCCTGCTTCTCGTAACTTTAAGAAATATAAAACAATTTTGAACACAACAAATAAATAGTTAATTATTTCTATTTGTGAAAGCTATTGAAACAGCTCAATAGCGCAACAGGATCTTTATAAAATTTTCTACAGTATATCTTATTGTACCATAGAATATTTGTGTATTCTGAAAAGTCAATTGCATTTAAATTATGGCTTAAATTGGTTGGCAATAAAAGTTGGGTTATTAACTTGATTTATAGCTCTAAGGTGGTAGCGGGGAGGTGTTGATAGGTATAAAATGAAAGATACTTGACTCTAGCTCTTGTATTATTGAAAAAACAGTATGTGGATATCAATTTTTAGGGATTGCTGAAAAACGGAGTAAGTTATCGACTATCGGAAACAAACTCGATCTGCGCAGGCACTAGGAGAAACTACATCTAAAATTTCAAATCTCTAGGTCTTATAGCTTCTGAGATCCTTGCGTTAATACATATGGACGGACGGACGGACGGACAGATGGAAATGATTAGATCGACTCGGCTATTGATGCTGATTAAGAATTTATATACTTTATGGGGTCGGAGATGCTTCCTTCTGCCTGTTATATACATTTATATTTTGCACAAATACAATATACCCCTATACCCATTTTCAATGGGTTTAGGGTATAAAAAGCAGGATTAAAGTGCAAAAATATATAAAAATCTTGGAGATCAAGTTAATCACGTTAATCACTCCCAACTGAGAACTCTCAATAATGTTCGACTTCTGGCCTGCTTTTCCACAGGCCGTTCGCATTCCGATTTGTTAATCTTAAATCTATCTGCATAGTTTAGTAATGACTGTAGCCAGTATCTTATTCATCTGGCTAATCATTTTATCTAGCACGCGCTTCATCATCGCTTCCATACGCGCAAACGCTGCGTCTAGCTGATTGTCAGGCTTTGAGTCCAGCCGAGAGGCCGGATTGGCTTCCTTATTGATACCACCTCTAGCCACATTGGCAAGCTTTTGTTGGGGCTCACTTTTGCCGTTTTCCATGTTTTTTCATACAACAACTAAATTGGGTTCCATCCAGCCGGTTTTGATATATGTGCTGCGTGCAACAGAAAGAGGAACTTCTGCAAAGTTTCATAAAGGCATCTTTAAAGCTAAACGACTGGTTCGCATAGAAACTAAGAGACGGACAATCGGACATGGCTATATAGACTCGGCTGTTGATGCTGATCAAGAATATATATACTTTACGGGGTCGGAGACAAAGTTATAATACCCTCTGCAATAAGGTAAAAAACTAAGTGTTGGAAAAAGTAGAGATCAAAGTAGTGGAAAACGTATAGAACAAAGTAGTGGAAAAAGTAGAGAAGAGGGGAGTGGAAAAAGCCGAATACAATACAGTAAACATAAAAATGAACGAAATGGATAAAAAAAGGCAAGATTACAACGTGCAAATAGGAGGAAGATACAAGATAGGAGTTTTGAAAAACATATGTTAACAATAAATGTGTTATGCAGGAGTATAGTAAAACTAATAAATGCCGAGTTTGGTCAAGATATCATGAAAAACAAAGTGTTTTTATACAACTTAATTTTCGTTCCCATGGCAGCTACATGATATAGTGGTCCGATGTTGAAAGGATCTTGGAGCTTAGTTAGGGCAGCTGGTTCTTACATATGTTCTGGGTGCAACAGAAACATGGATTAATAAATATAGATTTAAAAATAGACGGACAGACGGTCAGGCGGACAGGCGGACATGGCTATATCGACTCGGCTGTTGATGCTGATCAAGAATATATATACTTTATAGGGTCGGAGATGTCTCCTTCTATGCGTTACACATTTTACGACAAAAATATAATACCCTCTGCAAGGGTATAAAAAAATCAACATTAAAGAATCGCTGATAATCACTGCCGCAACTATATGCTAGGCTAAGCATCATATTTTCAATACAAGTACTTCCATATATGTATACTAGCGGGCATTGGCCAGCCTTGCCCGCGGCACGTATAAAATGTTCTCAAAATGATTTAAAAATTATTTTAAAACTGATCATACATATCTTTTCATACTAACGTTTTCCCCTAATTTACCTCTGTTGCGCGTAGAATTTCCCAAATCGTTAAAACACGTGTTCATTAAAGTTTTTTGTACAGCTTTAAAAATAATTTTGAAGCAAATCGGAATAATCACCAAATATATCTTTGAATTGCACTTTCTACCGAGGATGCTTTGATTCTGCGAGAAATATAAAACAGGTCTCAAATAATTTGACACCCATTTCCACAAAGAAGGGATGTATTTTCCAAAAAGTGTGAAACACCCGTCAAATAATTTTGAGCAAAGATCTTTGAACATGAGTGTGAGGCCGATTCAATGGTTAACAAAAATTTTCATACCAATGCTTTTCGCTAATTAACCACTGATGCGAGTGGAATTTGCCAGTCACAGCTTTAGACACGTGTGAAACACCTTTCAAACGAATTAAAATACAGATTTTTGAAATTGAGTTTTAAGCCGATCAGATGGTACGCTTAAAAGTTACATACCAACGTATTTCGGGCTTTCTCCATACTTGCTGGTGGAATATCCCAAATCGCTAAAACACATATTCATTAAGTTCTTATGTAGAGATCTGAAAATAATTTTGAGGTAAATCGGACACTACTTAAAACTGCACCAAAATATCTTAGAATCGCATTTTAACCGAGGATGCTTTAATTCTGCGAAAAATGTGAAACAAGTCCTAAATGTTTTTTCATATAGATCCTTGAAAATAAATTTGAGCTCGAAACGTCGTCCACCAAAACTTTGACCCCCATTTCCACCAAGGAGAAAAAGTGTGTAACACCCCTCACATGAAGTTGAACAAAGAACTTTGAAATTGAGTTTGAGGCCGCTCGGATGGTACACAAAAAAGTTTCATACAAACATTTTTCGCGATTTTTCCATATTTGCAGGTCGAATTTTTTCGATAACCCGTATAAACTTGAGAATATGAGCCTCCTAGATCTTACGGTTTGGGCTGTGCGTTGATTACCAATCAGTCAGTCAGGACAAACAGTTTTATTTATATACTGGATATCATAAAAGAACACCCTGACATACCACCAATGAAGAAATTGATTAAAAATGATACAATCAATGTGTTGAGTTTAGAAAGGTTCCACTCAGTGACACTGGGAACATTCAACATGTTACTGTTCATTGATCGTGAAACCACACAGCACTCGATGACCTTACGTAACCTATGCTTCAAATTGACTTCTGCAGCAACGCTCATCTGGTACCATACACCACCCCTGCCCCAAACCACCCCGCACCCACAATCGCCATGTCAACAACCGAGAAACAATGTAGCAACAGCAATAGTCTGCTATAACAAAGACATCAGAAATACTCTGCTATAGCAAAGATATCAGAAAAACGTTAGGAACAATGTTGCACGTCCCCCTAAAAACGGACTCAGCGTTTTTACGATCGCACCGTAGGCGCCTAGTTACTGGGCATGCTTCTAAGAAACATATACACCTATCCCTCGATTTACATGGTACTTGATTTACACGGCTTCTCTGTTACACGGTTTGCAACAAAAAATTAATTTTTCTTTTTCTGATAGTTTCATTTGTATAAATTTGCTAAATATATGGTAAATATTTATTGCATTTACAGTAGACCATTCACATTAGCATTGTTTTGAATGACATTGTGCATGAAGAAGAAGAAACTTCAAATCCATTTGTTAAATTCAATTTTAGCATCACATAAACAGACAGTTTATAAATTTTAAAAATTAATTCGTAACAGTGATTTTATTTTAATACAGCCCTTAATGTCAACAAAAAGCAATCCAAAGAAAAGGAGAACAATCAATTTGGAAAGGAAAATAATAACTTCTTTAGATCGATTTACACGGTTTTCAGGTTAATTGAACATATCCGTTCACTTTGTATGAACGCTGTGTCTCGATTTACTTGGCATTGTTAGTTTTGTATTTCAACACTTATTATTCTTATACACCTCCTCAAAAGATAACAATACAGTTTCTTCTTGAACAACTTGCGCCTTCCGGGAACAATATTAATGATCTACATTTGTCCAGAAAAAGTTCTCTTTTTAAAAATCTGGTACTAGCATTAAGGGAAACCCAGAAATGAACCTTAATCGGATCATGGGTTAATAAAAATTATACAAAATTACAAATAATATTTTATTGAACAATAATTAGTTTGTGAGAGCCAGAAATCTGGTCGCAGGCAACGGCTTTGTCAGGATATCAGCCACTTGGTGCTCTGTGGAAATACATTGAATGATTAGATTTTTTCAATTTGTTCTCTTGAAAAATGGTTCTTTATGTCAATGTGTTTTGATCTCTTGTGGGATTATTGGCTATTCTAATGCAACCTTTATTATCGTGTAGTATTTTGATGGGCCCACTTAATTAGAATTTTATACTAGATTTTAATGATTTAAACCATAGAGCTTATCTAACTGTTTCAAACAAAGCCACATATTCTGCTTCTGTGAGTCGTACGTACGTACATTAAACAACCAATAAGATTTCTACACGGCGCATCATATTTAACATCAAAGTTCAATGTAATATTATTGAGCTTACTACGAAGTGGTGTACTAACTAAGTTACATTCCTCCTTTTTAAACTTCTTAAGAATTTTACTAGTATATACTGACTGACTTAGATATTTATGATCATCACGTCTTTCTACTTTTATTGCTATTGTGACGCCCGCGCACAAAAAAAAAAAAAAAAAGGCATACATATATTCATAGACTAAAAGACGTCAAATAGTGGGCTAAGATATGCTTTGTGAGAGGAGACCAGCCACCCCACAGTTTTCACGGCAAGGAGCCGTCGTCCCTTTGGCCAAATTACGGCAAGGAGCCGCTGGCGGGACAACGCATTAATTTTCTTAAGTTATAAGTATTAATTATATTAGGTTAAGATCTTAGTGAAATAAGAGGCAAGGAGCCATCAGTAATATAATCAGGTCGATTAGTAGCAAAGAGGAAAGGAGCCGCGAATATTATAATTGATTTAAATAGTGAACTTGAATTTAACCGCCGGCCGCCGCTGCAACCGTGCGTTGTCGATCGGTTGCTCATCACCGTCTTTGAGAGCGCAACTTTAATTCGGCGGCGAAGAGCGAAAGCTCCGAGGCGAAGTTGCGAAAGCTCGCGGCGAAGTTGAGCAGCCGAAGCGAGCGCATGGCTTGCCGGCGAGCATGCCGGCACTTGTGATCGAACGTTAAGGGTGAGTAGAAGTGCTGCGCGAGATCAAGGAAATCATAGATGGTATAGTGGAGCGCTAGGGATCCAGAAAACAGTGCGGCAGGGTTTATCTGAGGATTTACGATAAGGTCGGAATGAATAATAATGAATAAGGTGCCAACGTTGTAATTATCTAGAAAGTATTGGATTATTCCCTGTTTCCTGGTAACCCGACTTACCTTAACCTCGGAACTAACCGGTGTTCGACCTAACCTCGAACGAGGGGCATGCGGTACGAGATTGTGGCCCCGGGGTGGGCATTGCCGGTTGGTGTTTAGGTTGTGGAGTTGGTGCGAGGCCACGGCCCGCTAGTGTAGTTGGTGCGAGGCCACGGCCCGCTAGCATAGTGGTATGAGGCCACGGCCCGGTAAAAAGATAGAGTATTTAGGTAGTGGAGTTGGCGCGAGGCCACGGCCCGCTAGTGTAGTTGGGCGAGGCCACGGCCCGCTAGCATAATGGTACGAGGCCACGGCCCGGCAGAAAGATAGAGCGACTAGGTAGTGGAGTTGGTGCGAGGCCACGGCCCGCTAGTGTAGTTGGTGCGAGGACACGGCCCGCTAGCATAGTGGTACAAGGCCACGGCCCGGCAGAAAGATAGAGCGACTAAGTAGTGGAGTTGGTGCGGGACCACGGCCCGCTAGTGTAGTTGGTGCGAGGCCACGGCCCGCTAGCATAGTGGTACGAGGCCACGGCCCGGCAGAAAGATAGAGTATTTAGGTAGTGGAGTTGGTGCGAGGCCACGGCCCGCTAGTGTGGTTCGGAGCGAGGCCACGGCCCGCTAGCATAGGTGGTACGAGGCCACGGCCCGATGGTGTAGGTGTGTAGAGGTAGATCTGGGTTTGGTTTGGTCAGGATACTCACCCCCCCTCCCCCCCTCCCCTTTAAGCCCTCTCTCCCAGCGAAATTATAAATAACTTGTAACTCGCTTGACCTTGTAAGACTGAGAATTATACCCCGGCCAGAAGCTACCTTTCAAGTGGCGCCCGAGCAGTGACAAGAGGCGTTTTGGGGTGTGGCATGTCGGCGGATTAAAGCCAGCAAGCATGCCCGAATAGGTATTTTCCAAAAAAAATAAAATATATATCGGGTATTTCTAGTCGGGTATACCCTAGAGGGAAGGTAACATAGTAGAGAGTACGAAAATGAGAAGGTCATGTATGTGCGAAATATTATTATTAAGTAGTCCGGTATACCCCTGAGAACATTTCTATACCTCGTGTTAGGCATAGCCAGAAAATGAACACGGGCAGCTGGTGAGTGACAAAAATGCTGGCAGCAAGCCGGCAAGTAAGATAAAGAGACGAAAACATAACGGTCGGTCGTGAGAGTACAGCGCGCGCGCGCCAGCCGGGCGACGTCGAGACCACGCTCGCACACGGCTGCCCACACGGGCGCCGCAGTCGACGTCGGCGTCGAAGGACCGTTAAGGCGTCGCGGCAGCGGTTGCACAGTGGGGCGAATCCAACTCACGCGCGGTGAAAAGTGGAATTCGCGAGTACAGCTGTCGAGGGCAGTGAAGTGGTCAACCTTTAAGTAAATAATAATAAAATTTTCTTTTATAAAAAAAAAAAAAAAAAAATAAATAAATAGTGATAAGACACCAACACCAAGAAAAGGAGAGAGGAATAGTAAAGGGACCGACGGAACACCTAGAACGGGAAGAGAGGGAAACATCGACGTCGACTAGCAAGGAAGCATACAATGAAGGATGGAGGCAGGTGAGTGCCAAAACCCGGGGGTAGGCGTCCGGTGGATTCACCAGCGACGCAAAGAGGAGTTAGTGGCGATCGCCTAGGAGTTTGGGCTGGACAAGGAGGGGCGCGTGGAGGAGCTACGTAAGCGGCTGTCCACCTACATGCAGGAGGGCGGTCATTCGACTGGGACTTGGGCTCGGCTCGCCGAACTGGAATCCCAGTATGCTAAAACTCTTGAGCCGCCATCTTGGGGCGTCCCACCCGACTTTGGTGGACGGCCACGGCAAAAGTCGGAACCTGACCTCAGAAGCTCCCAGCTGTACGGGCTTTTGCAGGCGCTCACCCCGAGTTTGACCATCTCGGGCGTGGAGTCAGTTCCTGAATATTTGATAGAGCTGAGGGCTCTGATGCACCACGCTAGATACGAGCCGGCACAAGAGCTGCATCGGATCAACGAGAACGCCGCTCCGGAATACAGGCTCTATGTACGACGCCAAGACTTTTCTACCCTATCCCAGCTAACTCAACTAGCCGTAGAATACGAGACCGTCGTGAGGCAGAGGGCGGAGTACTCAGGCAGCCAACCCTTGGGTCAGGGTGTCTCTAGTTCAAATAGTGCAGAGTGGGTGAAGACGGCGCAGTCCTCGGGATATCTCAATCCAGGAGGGGCATTTTGCCAGGGAATGTCCCAACGCCCCTGTCTTATTTTGTTGGGTATATGGAAGCCGGGGCCGCAGTAGTCGGGAGTGTTGCCGCCCCGCGGAGACGGGAAACGGGCAACGGCGTCGTCCGGACCAGGATCGGGTCGGCGTCAATACAAACGGACACCCACTAAAGGCGGACGGTGGCCGGATCGTCGCTACGGTAGAGATTGGCGGACGAACGATGCCCGCCACGATCGATACCGGAGTCACTCGTAGCTTCATGAGTGAGGACTGCGTACGCAAATGGACGATCCGGGGAAGAGCGGAGGAAATATAGGCACGTATCCGCCTGGCAGATGGGTCCACCCTAGAGGTAGAAAGGGCTTTAAGAGTAGACACCAGCTTAGGGGAAAAAACGGTCAGCATGACGATGCTCATCATGCCCTCAGCGATGACACCGGGCGTGAGGCCAGGAACGAGCGAGGAGTCGGAGGAAGGCCGCCCAAGGCATGAAAAGGGAGCACCTGCTCGGCTACAGAGGGAGCCGGAGGAAGTCCTCCCAAGGCATGAAGAGGGAGCACCTGCTCGTCTACAGAGGGAGCCGGAGGAAGGCCTCCCAAGTCATGATGGGGGAGCACCTGCTCGGCTACAGAGGGAGCCGGAGGAAGGCCTCCCAAGGCATGGAAAAGGAGCACCTGCTCGGCTACAGAGGGAGCCGGAGGAAGGCCTCCCAAGGCATGAAAAGGGAGCACCTGCCCGGCTACAGAGGGAGCCGGAGGAAGGCCTCCCAAGGCATGGAAAGGGAGCACCTGCTCGGCTACAGAGGGAGCCGGAGGAAGGCATCCCAAGGCATGAAAAGGGAGCACCTGCTCGGCTACAGACGGAGCCGGAGGAAGGCCTCCCAAGGCATGGAAAGGGAGTACCTGCTCGGCCTTCGACGGAAAAGGTCAGGAAAAGGGAAGTAAAGTCCGACCCGAATCGACAGCCTAGAGAACCCAAGAGATGGCGCATAGATTGCCAGAATCGAGCGGCCATGGAGTTCTGTCTGGAGTGGTGCCAGGAGGTGGTGCCAGGAGGGGTGCCAGGAGGGGGCGAGAACCGCATTGAAGAGGCGGAGTGGCCAGCGGATCTGGATCCAGAACTGAGGGAGTTCCTGGAGTCAGAGCTGGCTCTCTTCGAGGGGCTGCAGGGAATCTCGCACATCGCGGAGCACCGAATCCGGCTGAAGGATGGCAAGCCGTTGAATCAAAGGTACTAACCCAAGAATCCGGCCATGCAGAGGTTGACCGACGAGCAAGTGGATGAGTTGATCCGGGCAAATGCCATCAAGCCGTCGCGTAGTCCGCACAGCGCCCCGATCGTCTTGGTCAAGAAGAAGACCGGCGAGTGGCGTATATGCATTGACTCCCGACAACTCAACGCGCATTCCATAACGGATGCTTGTCCGGTGCCTCGTATTAACCACATCCTGGAGCGGTTGCGCCACGCTTGGTTCATCTCCACTCTGGATTTGAAGCACGGGTACTGGCAGATACCTATGGCAGCCGATAGCCGGGAGTGTACGGCGTTCACAGTCCCTGGAAGAGGTCTTTTCCAATGGCGGGTGATGCCATTCGGCTTACACTCGGCGTGTGCGACATTCCAGCGTGCTTTGGATATGGTAATAGGTCCGCAGATGGAGCCTCATGCGTTCGCTTACCTAGACGACATCGTGGTAATAGGAGCGACGAAAACACAGCATGTAGAGAATCTGAGGGAGGTATTCCGCCGACTAAGGGCGGCCAATCTCCGGTTAAATAGAAAAAAATGGAGCTTTTTCCGGGAGAGGTTAGTCTAGGAGGCATTGAGTCTAGAGGAGGCATTGCGTCAATTGAAGGAGAGCTTGACGACTGCCCCTGTGTTGGCTTGCCCCGACTTTTCCGCCAAGTTCGTCTTGCAGACTGACGCGAGTGGGTATGGCCTCGGTGCAGTGCTGACGCAGACGATCGATGGACAAGAGCGGGTGATAGCATACGCGACCCGGAAGGTCGAGGTAAACGATTCCGTCACTGAGAAAGAGTGTCTGGCAATCGTGTGGTCGATCCGGAAGTTGCGTTGCTACCTAGAAGGGCACCGATTCGACGTAATAACGGACCATCTAGCGCTCAAGTGGCTGAATTCGATCGAGAGCCCGTCAGGAAGGATTGCGCGATGGGCATTGGAACTGCAGCAATTGCAATTTGACGTTCATTATCGTCGAGGGAAGCTCAACGTCGTGGCCGATGCCCTGTCGAGGCATCCTCTAGAGACCTGTCAACAAGCAGTGGTGGCCGAGGCCCCCTGCAAATGGGTCGCAAGGATGCGTGTTAGAATCGCCGAAGAGCCAGCCAAGTTCCCGGATTACACCGAGGAAAACGGACAGCTATATAGACATTTGGGTCACCGGATATACGATGAGGACTACATCCCTTGGAAACTATGCGTAGGCAGTGGTCAACGCCAGAGGGTGCTGCGGGAATGTCATGATGCTCCTACGGCCGGACATGAAGGTGTCAGAAAAACGGTGTCGAGGTTATCCCAGCGATACTACTGGCCGGGTATGTTCCGCGATGCCGCCAGATACGTGAAATGTTGCGAAGACTGCCAAAAATTAAAGAGTGACCAACTCAAACCGGCTGGTCGCATGCTGACGAGGCAGGTGGCAGAGCCGATGGCGGTGCTTTGCGCGGACTTCGGCAGACCCCTTCCACGGTCGAAACATGGAAACACGATGCTATTGGTGTTCCATGACGCTTTCTCGAAATGGGTGGAGTTGGTTCCTCTCAGAAGAGCCACGGCAGCACACCTGCAAACTGCGTTTCGAGAGAGGATTCTAAGTAGGTTCGGGGTACCTAGAAAGTTTGTGTGCGACAACGGGGTACAATTTACGAGTCGGAGCTTCAAGCCATTTTTGAGGTCCCTGGGTGTAGAGATCCAGTATACCGCCCCGTACTGTCCGCAAGAGAATCCCACTGAGAGGACTAACCGGACTGTAAAGACCATGATAGCGCAATTTATTGAGGGACACCAGAGTTCATGGGATGAACTCTTGCCCGAGATCTCGCTGGCGGCCAACAGGAGCGTGGCAGATTCAACGGTGCGCTCGACCCTAGAACAAAGGCGGATAAGCTAAAAGAAATTTTTGATATCGTCCACAGCAAACTCCAGCGCGCATCAAAGGACCAGGGCAGGCATTACAACTTGCGGAGACGAGAGTGGCGGCCCTCGTTGCACTCGATGGTCCTGTTGAGGCAGCACCAGTTGTCCAACGCTGCCGAAGGTTTCGCCGCAAAGTTGGCACCCAAATTTGACGGCCCCTACAAAGTCGTCAAATTCATATCCCCCAATACCGCAAGAAGAGGGTGGCCAACATCTCACAATTGAAACCATTCTACAGAAAGACGTTGAGCGACGAAGAAGACGAAGATCCAGGGCACGCAACTGCCCACGAGCAAGCGAAGGATGAGAGCAACACCCGTCGCCCAACGAAACTATTATGATTAAGCGTAGATAAAACTAACGACATAATTCAGACTAGGCATAGTAAAGTGTGAGCCGCACTGAGAGAATAGGGCATTAACAAATAAGTAAAGAGTAAGTTAACCAATAAGCTGAACTTTCAGATGGAACCCGAAGTTATCGTCATATCGTCAGACGAAGACAACAGCAGCGGGGACACCGAGCCTTTCCCCGGGCCGGGAGCCGCAGGCCGTCCGCGTGACCCATGCCAGGGGCGTGAGTACTATCGAAGAGAACGGCCAAGAAGGCAAGGCGCCATCCCGAAGGTTCCTTCACGGTTCGCCTGGAAGGCCGGGATGAAGTCTGGGCCGAGGAAGAGGACGCGGTGGTGACGGCTTCGTCGCCCAAGCTTTTGAGTCCAACCCAGGATTCCTCCCCCATGGCTCTAAAGACTCCCACGGAGAGCGAGTTGTGGGACGACATAGTGGACCTTTTCGACGGCATCGACGGGTGAGACACTAGCCTGGACTCAGTGCTGGAGGAGGAACCCGACACCGAGGTCGACACGGTCGCCCGCAGTGCCGACGTGAGGGTCACACCGGAGAGCCACCCCAAGAAACCCGACACCGAGGTCGAGGCGATCGCCCACAGTGCTGACGTTGGGGTAAAACCGGAGGGCCCCGTCGAGGAACCCGTGCCCGATTCCACCCCCTCAGGCTGGAAGGTGTTTCCTCTTGGAACAGCGTTGTCGTCGGGCGTGGTGGACCTAATCGCCAGAGAGGCGCGAATCCGCCGCTTCTGGTGCCGACGTACTCGGTTCCACGTGTCCGACGGGGATAGCGAGTACAGCGTTACGCTGAACGCGGTAGGCGACGTGACCGTCACCTGTCCGAAGTGAGGAGGGGGTGTGAGGCGGCTAAGGAGACCAGCCACCCCACAGTTTTCACGGCAAGGAGCCGTCATCCCTTTGTCCAAATTACGGCAAGGAGCCGCTGGCGGGACAACGCATTAATATTCTTTAGTTATAAGTATTAATTATATTAGGTTAAGATCTTAGTGAAATAAGAGGCAAGGAGCCATCAGTAATATAATCAGGTCGATTGGTTGCTCAACACCGTGTTTGAGAGCGCAACTTCAATTTGGCGGCGAAGAGCGAAAGCTCCGAGGCGAAGTTGCGAAAGCTCGCGGCGAAGTTGAGCAGCCGAAGCGAGCGCAGGGCTTGCCGGCGAGCGTGCCGGCACTTGTGATCGAACGTTAAGGGTGAGTAGAAGTGCTGCGCGGGATCAAGGAAATCATAGATGGTATAGTGGAGCGCTAGGGCTCCAGAAAACAGTGCGGCAGGGTTTAGCTGAGGATTTACGATAAGGTCGGAATGAATAATAATGAATAAAGTGCCAACGTGGTAAATATCTAGAAAGTATTGGATTATTCCCTGTTTCCTGGTAACCCGGCTTACCTTAACCTTGGAACTAACCGGTGTTCGACCTAACCTCGAACGATGGGCATGCGGTACGAGATTGTGGCCCCGGGGTGGGCATTGCCGGTTGGTGTTTAGGTAGTGGAGTTGGTGCGAGGCCACGGCCCGCTAGTGTAGTTGGTGCGGGGCCACGGCCTGCTAGCATAGTGGTATGAGGCCACGGCCCGGTAGAAAGATAGAGTATTTAAGTAGTGGAGCTGGTGCGAGGCCACGGCCCGCTAGTGTAGTCGGTGCGAGGCCACGGCCCGCTAGCATAGTGGTACGAGGCCACGGCCCGGCAGAAAGATAGAGCGACTAGGTAGTGGAGTTGGTGCGAGGCCACAGCCAGCTAGTGTAGTTGGTGCGAGGCCACGGCCCGCTAGCATAGTGGTACGAGGCCACGGCCCGGCAGAAAGATAGAGTATTTAGGTAGTGGAGTTGGTGCGAGGCCACGGCCCGCTAGTGTAGTTGGTGCGAGGCCACGTCCCGCTAGCATAGTGGTACGAGGCCACGGCCCGGTAGAAAGATAGAGCGACTAGGTAGTGGAGTTGGTGCGAGGCCACGGCCAGCTAGTGTAGTTGGTGCGAGGCCACGGCCCGCTAGCATAGTGGTACGAGGCCACGGCCCGGCAGAAAGATAGAGTATTTAGGTAGCTGAGTTAGTGCGAGGCCACGGCCCGCTAGTGTGGTTGGAGCGAGGCCACGGCCCGCTAACATAGATGGTACGAGGCCACGGCCCGATGGTGTAGGTGTGTAGAGGTAGATCTGGGTTTGGTTCGGTCAGGATAGTCACCCCCCCTTAAGACCTCTCTCCCAGCGAAATTATAAATAACTTGTAACTCGCTAGACCTGGTAAGACTGAGAATTATACCCCGGCCAGAAGCTACCTTACAGCTTACTTAATTAAGTACTCTCTCTTAATTAAGAGAGTCCGAGCACAATCGAATCACTTGCAACTCTGTTGATGATTATTAGGACATCGTGATTAGACGACATCGTGGTAATAGGAGCGACGAAAACACACCATGTAGAGAATCTGAGGGAGGTATTCCGCCGACTAAGGGTGGCCAATCTCCGGTTAAATAGAAAAAAATGGAGCTTCTTCCGGGAGAGGTTAGTCTAGGAGGCATTGAGTCTAGAGGAGGCATTGCGTCAATTGAAGGAGAGCTTGACGACTGCCCCTGTGTTGGCTTGCCCCGACTTTTCCGCCAAGTTCGTCTTGCAGACTGACGCGAGTGGGTATGGCCTCGGTGCAGTGCTGACGCAGACGATCGATGGACAAGAGCGGGTGATAGCATACGCGACCCGGAAGGTCGAGGTAAACGATTCCGTCACTGAGAAAGAGTGTCTGGCAATCGTGTGGTCGATCCGGAAGTTGCGTTGCTACCTAGAAGGGCACCGATTCGACGTAATAACGGACCATCTAGCGCTCAAGTGGCTGAATTCGATCGAGAGCCCGTCAGGAAGGATTGCGCGATGGGCATTGGAACTGCAGCAATTCCAATTTGACGTTCATTATCGTCGAGGGAAGCTCAACGTCGTGGCCGATGCCCTGTCGAGGCATCCTCTAGAGACCTGTCAACAAGCAGTGGTGGCCGAGGCCCCCTGCAAATGGGTCGCAAGGATGCGTGTTAGAATCATCGAAGAGCCAGCCAAGTTCCCGGATTACACCGAGGAAAACGGACAGCTATATAGACATTTGGGTCACCGGATATACGATGAGGACTACATCCCTTGGAAACTATGCGTAGGCAGTGGTCAACGCCAGAGGGTGCTGCGGGAATGTCATGATGCTCCTACGGCCGGACATGAAGATGTCAGAAAAACGGTGTCGAGGTTATCCCAGCGATACTACTGGCCGGGTATGTTCCGCGATGCCGCCAGATACGTGAGATGTTGCGAAGACTGCCAAAAATTAAAGAGTGAGCAACACAAACCGGCTGGTCGCATGCTGACGAGGCAGGTGGCAGAGCCGATGGCGGTGCTTTGCGCGGACTTCGGCAGACCCCTTCTATTGGTGTTCCATGACGCTTTCTCGAAATGGGTGGAGTTGGTCCCTCTCAGAAGAGCCACGGCAGCACACCTGCAAACTGCGTTTCGAGAGAGGATTCTAAGTAGGTTCGGGGTACCTAGAAAGTTTGTGTGCGACAACGGGGTACAATTTACGAGTCGGAGCTTCAAGCCATTTTTGAGGTCCCTGGGTGTAGAGATCCAGTATACCGCCCCGTACTGTCCGCAAGAGAATCCCACTGAGAGGACTAACCGGACTGTAAAGACCATGATAGCGCAATTTATTGAGGGACACCAGAGTTCATGGGATGAACTCTTGCCCGAGATCTCGCTGGCGGCCAACAGGAGCGTGACAGATTCAACGGGCTTTAGCCCCGCTTTCCTGAGGGCAGGGAACCTCGGTTACCCGCAGCTCTGTACGATCAGGTAACTCCGGGGTCCGCAACTAGTGCGCTCGACCCTAGAACAAAGGCGGATAAGCTAAAAGAAATTTTTGATATCGTCCACAGCAAACTCCAGCGCGCATCAAAGGACCAGGGCAGGCATTACAACTTGCGGAGACGAGAGTGGCGGCCCTCGTTGCACTCGATGGTCCTGTTGAGGCAGCACCAGTTGTCCAACGCTGCCGAAGGTTTCGCCGCAAAGTTGGCACCCAAATTTGACGGCCCCTACAAAGTCATCAAATTCATATCCCCCAATATTGTGCGGCTAGTGAAATCAGACGACCGCAAGAAGAGGGTGGCCAACATCTCACAATTGAAACCATTCTACAGAAAGACGTTGAGCGACGAAGAAGACGAAGATCCAGGGCACGCAACTGCCCACGAGTAAGCGAAGGATGAGAGCAACACCCGTCGCCCAACGAAACTATTATGATTAAGCGTAGATAAAACTAACGACATAATTCAGACTAGGCATAGTAAAGTGTGAGCCGCACTGAGAGAATAGGGCATTAACAAATAAGTAAAGAGTAAGTTAACCAATAAGCTGACCCCTTCCACGGTCGAAACATGGAAACACGATGCTATTGGTGTTCCATGACGCTTTCTCGAAATGGGTGGAGTTGGTCCCTCACAGAAGAGCCACGGCAGCACACCTGCAAACTGCGTTTCGAGAGAGGATTCTAAGTAGGTTCGGGGTACCTAGAAAGTTTGTGTGCGACAACGGGGTACAATTTACGAGTCGGAGCTTCAAGCCATTTTTGAGGTCCCTGGGTGTAGAGATCCAGTATACCGCCCCGTACTGTCCGCAAGAGAATCCCACTGAGAGGACTAACCGGACTGTAAAGACCATGATAGCGCAATTTATTGAGGGACACCAGAGTTCATGGGATGAACTCTTGCCCGAGATCTCGCTGGCGGCCAACAGGAGCGTGACAGATTCAACGGGCTTTAGCCCCGCTTTCCTGAGGGCAGGGAACCTCGGTTACCCGCAGCTCTGTACGATCAGGTAACTCCGGGGTCCGCAACTAGTGCGCTCGACCCTAGAACAAAGGCGGATAAGCTAAAAGAAATTTTTGATATCGTCCACAGCAAACTCCAGCGCGCATCAAAGGACCAGGGCAGGCATTACAACTTGCGGAGACGAGAGTGGCGGCCCTCGTTGCACTCGATGGTCCTGTTGAGGCAGCACCAGTTGTCCAACGCTGCCGAAGGTTTCGCCGCAAAGTTGGCACCCAAATTTGACGGCCCCTACAAAGTCGTCAAATTCATATCCCCCAATATTGTGCGGCTAGTGAAATCAGACGACCGCAAGAAGAGGGTGGCCAACATCTCACAATTGAAACCATTCTACAGAAAGACGTTGAGCGACGAAGAAGACGAAGATCCAGGGCACGCAACTGCCCACGAGTAAGCGAAGGATGAGAGCAACACCCGTCGCCCAACGAAACTATTATGATTAAGCGTAGATAAAACTAACGACATAATTCAGACTAGGCATAGTAAAGTGTGAGCCGCACTGAGAGAATAGGGCATTAACAAATAAGTAAAGAGTAAGTTAACCAATAAGCTGACCCCTTCCACGGTCGAAACATGGAAACACGATGCTATTGGTGTTCCATGACGCTTTCTCGAAATGGGTGGAGTTGGTCCCTCTCAGAAGAGCCACGGCAGCACACCTGCAAACTGCGTTTCGAGAGAGGATTCTAAGTAGGTTCGGGGTACCTAGAAAGTTTGTGTGCGACAACGGGGTACAATTTACGAGTCGGAGCTTCAAGCCATTTTTGAGGTCCCTGGGTGTAGAGATCCAGTATACCGCCCCGTACTGTCCGCAAGAGAATCCCACTGAGAGGACTAACCGGACTGTAAAGACCATGATAGCGCAATTTATTGAGGGACACCAGAGTTCATGGGATGAACTCTTGCCCGAGATCTCGCTGGCGGCCAACAGGAGCGTGGCAGATTCAACGGTGCGCTCGACCCTAGAACAAAGGCGGATAAGCTAAAAGAAATTTTTGATATCGTCCACAGCAAACTCCAGCGCGCATCAAAGGACCAGGGCAGGCATTACAACTTGCGGAGACGAGAGTGGCGGCCCTCGTTGCACTCGATGGTCCTGTTGAGGCAGCACCAGTTGTCCAACGCTGCCGAAGGTTTCGCCGCAAAGTTGGCACCCAAATTTGACGGCCCCTACAAAGTCGTCAAATTCATATCCCCCAATATTGTGCGGCTAGTGAAATCAGACGACCGCAAGAAGAGGGTGGCCAACATCTCACAATTGAAATTATTCTACAGAAAGACGTTGAGCGACGAAGAAGACGAAGATCCAGGGCACGCAACTGCCCACGAGCAAGCGAAGGATGAGAGCAACACCCGTCGCCCAACGAAACTATTATGATTAAGCGTAGATAAAACTAACGACATAATTCAGACTAGGCATAGTAAAGTGTGAGCCGCACTGAGAGAATAGGGCATTAACAAATAAGTAAAGAGTAAGTTAACCAATAAGCTGAACTTTCAGATGGAACCCGAAGTTATCGTCATATCGTCAGACGAAGACAACAGCAGCGGGGACACCGAGCCTTTCCCCGGGCCGGGAGCCGCAGGCCGTCCGCGTGACCCATGCCAGGGGCGTGAGTACTATCGAAGAGAACGGCCAAGAAGGCAAGGCGCCATCCCGAAGGTTCCTTCACGGTTCGCCTGGAAGGCCGGGATGAAGTCTGGGCCGAGGAAGAGGACGCGGTGGTGACGGCTTCGTCGCCCAAGCTTTTGAGTCCAACCCAGGATTCCTCCCCCATGGCTCTAAAGACTCCCACGGAGAGCGAGTTGTGGGACGACATAGTGGACCTTTTCGACGGCATCGACGGGTGAGACACTAGCCTGGACTCAGTGCTGGAGGAGGAACCCGACACCGAGGTCGACACGGTCGCCCGCAGTGCCGACGTGAGGGTCACACCGGAGAGCCACCCCAAGAAACCCGACACCGAGGTCGCGGCGATCGCCCACAGTGCTGACGTTGGGGTAAAACCGGAGGGCCCCGTCGAGGAACCCGTGCCCGATTCCACCCCCTCAGGCTGGAAGGTGTTTCCTCTTGGAACAGCGTTGTCGTCGGGCGTGGTGGACCTAATCGCCAGAGAGGCGCGAATCCGCCGCTTCCGGTGCCGACGTACTCGGTTCCACGTGTCCGACGGGGATAGCGAGTACAGCGTTACGCTGAACGCGGTAGGCGACGTGACCGTCACCTGTCCGAAGTGAGGAGGGGGTGTGAGGCGGCTAAGGAGACCAGCCACCCCACAGTTTTCACGGCAAGGAGCCGTCATCCCTTTGTCCAAATTACGGCAAGGAGCCGCTGGCGGGACAACGCATTAATATTCTTTAGTTATAAGTAATAATTATATTAGGTTAAGATCTTAGTGAAATAAGAGGCAAGGAGCCATCAGTAATATAATCAGGTCGATTGGTTGCTCAACACCGTCTTTGAGAGCGCAACTTCAATTTGGCGGCGAAGAGCGAAAGCTCCGAGGCGAAGTTGCGAAAGCTCGCGGCGAAAGAAGCGAGCGCAGGGCTTGCCGGCGAGCGTGCCGGCACTTGTGATCGAACGTTAAGGGTGAGTAGAAGTGCTGCGCGAGATCAAGGAAATCATAGATGGTATAGTGGAGCGCTAGGGCTCCAGAAAACAGTGCGGCAGGGTTTAGCTGAGGATTTACGATAAGGTCGAAATGAATAATAATGAATAAAGTGCCAACGTGGTAATTATCTAGAAAGTGTTGGATTATTCCCTGTTTCTTGGTAACCCGGCTTACCTTAACCTTGGAACTAACCGGTGTTCGACCTAACCTCGAACGATGGGCATGCGGTACGAGATTGTGGCCCCGGGGTGGGCATTGCCGGTTGTTTAGGTAGTGGCGTTGGTACGAGGCCACGGCCCGCTAGTGTAGTTGGTGCGGGGCCACGGCCTGCTAGCATAGTGGTATGAGGCCACGGCCCGGTAGAAAGATAGAGTATTTAAGTAGTGGAGCTGGTGCGAGGCCACGGCCCGCTAGTGTAGTTGGTGCGAGGCCACGGCCCGCTAGCATAGTGGTACGAGGCCACGGCCCGGCAGAAAGATAGAGCGACTAGGTAGTGGAGTTGGTGCGAGGCCACGGCCAGCTAGTGTAGTTGGTGCGAGGCCACGGCCCGCTAGCATAGTGGTACGAGGCCACGGCCCGGCAGAAAGATAGAGTATTTAGGTAGTGGAGTTGGTGCGAGGCCACGGCCCGCTAGTGTAGTTGGTGCGAGGCCACGGCCCGCTAGCATAGTGGTACGAGGCCACGGCCCGGTAGAAAGATAGAGCGACTAGGTAGTGGAGTTGGTGCGAGGCCACGGCCAGCTAGTGTAGTTGGTGCGAGGCTACGGCCCGCTAGCATAGTGGTACGAGGCCACGGCCCGGCAGAAAGATAGAGTATTTAGGTAGCTGAGTTAGTGCGAGGCCACGGCCCGCTAGTGTGGTTGGAGCGAGGCCACGGCCCGCTAACATAGATGGTACGAGGCCACGGCCCGATGGTGTAGGTGTGTAGAGGTAGATCTGGGTTTGGTTCGGTCAGGATAGTCACCCCCCCCTGAAGACCTCTCTCCCAGCGAAATTATAAATAACTTGTAACTCGCTAGACCTGGTAAGACTGAGAATTATACCCCGGCCAGAAGCTACCTTACAGCTTACTTAATTAAGTACTCTCTCTTAATTAAGAGAGTCCGAGCACAATCGAATCACTTGCAACTCTGTTGATGATTATTAGGAGTAAAAGAGAGCCAAGCATAAATATAGAGTTTTCGCCGAAAGGCGAAAAGTGGCATGAATAAGGTGGTAAGACGGCGGGGATGTTAGGCAGCTTCACTCTGGGACCATCAAGCGTGAGTATCGTGCGCACGTTACGAAGGGCCGAATTGAGAGACCGCGAGTTAGCACCGATCCCAGCGGCTCCCATTTTCTATCACAGTATTAATAGCCACTCTGTGGCAGAGATATCCCTACGGTTCCATACCCCCTTTTCAGCTTCGCGTCTCGGCAAACTACAAATTTCTTGTAGAGTGGACCTTGGTTAGACTGAGTCATCACTCCGGCCAAGAATCATCTTTAAAAGTGGCGCCCGAGCAGGGACCCTGGGCATGAAGGGGCGTGGCACTAACGCGATTATTAAACGCGACGGAAAAAGAAGTGAACAATAAAGTGAATTCGGCCCAACGTAAACATTGGAGTTGTAGTGACGAGTAATATTTTTTCAAGTGAACATAATAACTAATTAACAACTGTGTGAATTAAAAGTGCGATTTTTTTTTGTGTGGCCAATGGTGGTGGTCTGGCTCGGCAATTTTTTAATTAAAATAATTTAAAATAAAATGAAATAAAGAAGGTGAAAATAAATATGAATTAAAAACATTAAAAAAAGTATATATAAAATTATAATCTATCTAAATTTTTATTAAAATTTTTAATATTTATTTATTTAAATGAATTTATAAAAGAAGGTTTTCAAAAATATGTAAAAAAATTAAAATGGATGGATACGGGTAAGTGTCAAATTCCAGGGGTGGGCACTCGGTGGATACAATAGTAAGTTGGGGCGGGTTGGAGACTTGCGTCGTCGTTTGTCAAGTTACGTATTCGGGGCTCGCATTCTGCCAAAATATGGGCAAGGATCCCGAACCGTCCCATGGAGTATGGGCGGCACTGCATCGTCCCGCATCAGGTCAGAAAGTGGGGTATACGATGTGATGGGCAGGCACTGTCCTTTGTGGAAGCCATCGAAGATCGGACCCGGTCTTATGAGATTGACATCGATAGTTTGCGCCGAGCAATGAAAGAGGTCATGGTCGGCGAAACCGCTCGCTGGTTCATGACAAGTGGGCTAAGAGAGGTGGCATGAAACGAGTTTAAGGAGGGAATTTGGGTTTTTTCGCCCCCGCGAATTTTTGAATTGTTAGAAGACGAAATCCGTTTTGTCGTCAACGAGAAAGCGAAGGCTTCAAACAGTATGTGGTGGACATAAGGATGCACCACGCTGGCTACAGCCTGAGAATAAATTAATTAGGATATACGTCAACGCAGCCCCAGATTGTAAATTGTATTGTGTGCGGACACAAGATTTCTCATCGCTGTAGAAGCTCATACAGTTAGCAATCGAATACGAAGGAATAAAGCAGCAGGGTCAACATTACCCTTCTGGTTGCCGATCTCGGCTAGGGAATAGCATGGGCACGTATCTAGACGACGGGCAATCGCAGACAACGACTGGCATAAACAACCCGTTCAGGGGCACAATCGGCAACTAGAGAAAAGGCGGCCAAAAGGATGATTGGTCAAGATTCCGGAGGAACACTAGGCGACGACCGATATGCCTTCGATGCGGGCAGTAGGGTCATTTTAAGGGCGGAAGGCCGTCCCGCGGAGAGAATCCCGGAGGCGCGGTTGGACGTTCAGGGAATCTCTAAGGCGATATTGGAGGCACAGCCGTGCGATAAGGGAATTTCCAGGGTGCCAATGGAGATGCGGTCGCACAGTACGGTGTCTAGAGTAAATGATTGGAAACAGAAGTATAAGGGGGACTCGACAAGGGGTGGCCAGCAGAGGAGGGGATTCGGGATCAGCACCTAGAGGCGCGAACCTGGGAAGGGTGGCTGGATCTAACGGGCGAGAGGATCAACCTCACACCTCAGAAAGAGTCGTGCTAGCAGGTGAGCTAGTCACAGGGGAAAACCAGGCCGAGAAAACTAGTCACGAGGCTAGTAGCGGTGAAGTAGCGGCCTAGAGAGAAGTTCAATAGCGAGGACGTCTGGCCAACAGACCTGGAGCCGAGTGAAACCGCTACAGGCGGAAATGGCGCGATTCGAGGGGCTGAAAGACAACGAGCTCATCAAGCTGAGGTACTACCCGAAGAATCTAGCGATGCAACGAACAGTTTCAGGAAATACTCCGGAGAATGGCGAATATGCATCGACTATCGGCAGCTGAACGCATATTCGATTCCGGACGCATATCGAGTACCCCGGATAAACCACATTTAAGAGCGACTGCAGCACGCACGCTATATATCGACGCTGAATCGGAAGCATGGATATTGGCAGATACTTTTTTTTTTATATATAATACTTAGTTTTAAATGTGGGAGTATAAAAATACAAAATTATTTAAGGTATAAAAATTTATAATTCGTTTATTTGTAAAAAATATTTTTTTTTTTTCATTCGGTTGATCAGGCCGTCATATATTTTTATTTTATATATATTTTTTTTTTGAGTTCGAATTCATAAAGAAAATTTTGGATTATTAAGAATTAACAATTTTTAATCTATTCTTATGAACTTTTAGTTTTTTATCTTTACTATCTTTAATAAAGTGTTGTCATTATCTTCTATTTTCTCTACTATATATGGTCCCAAATATACTGGGTCTAATTTGTGCCATGTTTCGTTTCTTATAAGTACTTTATATCTTACTTTTAATTCAAAGTTTTTTGTTTTTTCGTCATATGCTAATATCCTATAAGCCTTGGCTTTTTCTAACATAATTCTAGCTCTTTTGTATGCTATTTCTAATCTAAACTTTATTTCCTTAGAATAGTCATCTAAATTATAAATAGGATCTATGTAATTAGTTTTAAATCTATGAACTGTTTCGGTATTCTGCCAAATACTAGTTCGTATGGACAATACTCATGCGTTGGTGATGGTGTCGTGTTGAAGCAATAAGTGAAATATTGAACCCAGACATCCCAATCAGATTTGTCTGCAGAGATGTATGAACGAATGTATTCATTAAAAGTTCGATGACTTCGTTCTATTGTCCCTAATGTTTGATGATGATATGCAGTAGAGGTGAGATTCTTGATCTTCAAATACTTGCATAAATCAGTTAAAATCTGGTTTTTATACTCTGTTCCCATGTCCGAGATGAACGTCTTCATTGGACCAAACTTGAGTTTGAAATTTTCGAATATAGCTTTTGCGACATTTTATGCGTTTTTGCTTTTTATTGGAATGGCTACTATTATTTTGTAAGGTCGCATATTAATGTGACTATGTATTCATTACCATTTTCCGATTTGGGTAGCGGACCAACTGTATCCACTATCACTAGTCAGAGGAGTTTTTGTGTGCGTCTTTGTTTTAGGCATTTGGCATTTTTGACATCTACGTACGTACTCTTTTATATGACGTGTCATATTTTTCTAGTAGTAGTGTCTTTTTATTTTCGCTAACGTTCTTATGCCGCTATGACCTCCTTGAATTGGGTCGTCATGGTATGTAGACATTATTTGTTGTATCTCTTTTTCATCTTTTATTTGGGTCACCGGCTGGAGTTGCGCTACTCTTAAAGATGTTAATATTTTATTGCCCATATTTTTAAAAGAATCTATTGAAACTGATTCAAAAATCTTTTCGCTCGGTGCCACCTTGAGTTGGCTGATTTTTAATATACCGGCCTCTTTTTCGACTCTTTGGAAGAACTGACCTAGGTCAAGAACTCCATTAGTATATAAATCGCTAACTTCAATTCTTGCGATAATTTTATTTCCATGTTTAAATAAACATTTAGATGCTGTTATGCGCAAGGTCACTACTTTTCGTACTTCATCATTTGTAATGATACGTTGGGCTTAGATACATTTTTTTAACTTTGCCTTGGCAGAAGTTCATAATTTTCAACTGTACAGTTTTTATTTTGTCTACTTTGTCGCGTGGTAGTGACTTTCAGGACTTTATTACGCAAAAGTGCGTCTGCTACGAAATTATCTTTCCTCTTTAGGTATTCTACTGTGAAGTCGCGTTCTTCAAGCTCTAGCCGCATGCGAGTTAATTTAGAACTGGGATTCAATGGTCTGTGATCCGTTTTAATAGTAAAATGTTTGCCATAAATATATGGTCTAAAATGGGTAATTGCCCAATGAATTGCCCCTAACTCTTGTTCTGTTGTGCTCTTATTGCTTTCCCCTTTTGTTAATGAACGAGATGCATAAGCTATTGGGAGCTGAATTCCTTCACGGTTCTGAGTTAGAACTGCTCCGCAAGCTTGTTTACTGGCATCTGTTATAATGCAAAATTCTTTGCGAAAATCAGGATATTGTAATAATGTGGGGTGCATAGGCTTTTCTTTAAGGTATTGGAATGCGTTTTGGCATTCACTTGACCATTCAAAAGGAACATTCTTTTTACATAATCTAGTTATGTGCCGTGAATAATCGGCGAAGTTTTTTATAAATCGACGATAATAATTGCAGAATGCTACAAATCGTCTCGCGCTGTCCGCATCATGTGGGACAGGATAATTTATGATGACGTCAAACTTTTTGTCATACTCCTTTGTCAGTGCATTTGCGACCTAGAAATGTCACTTCTTGCATGAAAAATGAACATTTTTCTGGATGCAACTTTAGGTTATATTTCCTACATACATTAAAAACATCAGTTAAGTTTTTAATCATGTGTTTTTCGAAACATCCTATCACTATTAAGTCATCCATATAAAGGAATGCCTGGAAGGGTTCTAAACCCGAAAATGCTATAGTCAGCATTCTCTGAAATGAATTCGGTGCTATTTTAAGACCAAATGGTAATCGCGTGAAGCGATATGAGCCATTGCTCGTTGAAAAAGACGTTATATTTCTTGAATTTTCTTCAAGTTAAATTAGGTGGAAACCTGACATTAAGTCAAGGCATGAAAAGTATTTAGCTCTACCCAGTTGGTCTAGAATATCATCAATTCTAGGGAGCGGGAATTTATCAGAAAGTAGTTTTTTGTTGATTTGGCGATAGTCAATTACTAATCGCCATTTCTTTTCTTCCGAATTTGGTAATGATTTTTTCGGAACTAACAAGAGTGGGCTGTTATACTCGGATACAGACGGTTCTACGATTTTGTCGTTTATTAATTTCCCTACTTGTTTTTGAATTTCTTTAACGTGGCTTTGCGGGCTTCTGTAGTTTTTAATATAAATGGGTTCATCATCTTTAAGTCTTAATGTTTATTAATAGAAATTATTTGTCGCTATTGGTTCGGTTTCCAGTCCGAACACATCACTATACTTGGTGCATAATTCTGTTAGTTGACTTTTGAATTGTTCTGGAAAATTTTTCTTTAGTTTTAAAAGTAGTTGTTCGCTTCTATTTTCTGGATTATTGCTGTGAATGTCGTAATCTGTTAAATATTCATATTTGGTTTTGTTTACTTTGACCATTTGGTCGAAATTAGTTGTGTTTGGAAGGCGAATGTATACATGTTTGGATGTTGATTTGTATTTGCAACATGAGTTCCAATATGTATTTCTTGATTAGGAACAAATATATAATCATTTACTGTATTAATGTCTATTTTTCGAATTACTTGGGATCTGGCCATATGACCATATGTTATCGGAACATGAATTGGGTAATTTAAATTTTGAGGTCTAATTATAAACCAGTCTTCACTTGGTTTGAAATCTAATTGACAATTGAATTTTTTAATAAAATCAATGTCTATTATGCCATCACACGGTATTGAATAATCGGAATCTACTAAACGAAATTTGTGTGGAATAATATATTTAGTGTATTGAAGTTCTATTGACGTTGTTCCTTGAGATTTTATTACACCTTGGCCTATGCCTTGGATGTTTATAATTATTTCTTCTTGAATTTTCAAATTGTCTGAATTTAGTTTTAAAAGTGAGATATCTGCACCAGTATCTATTAGGAATTTAAGTTTATTTTCAGTTGAATGATTATAAAAAGTGAGAAATATATTAAGACTGTAATTGATGGAATGAACCTTTACATTTACTGGTTGTTTCCTAAAGGGTTCTGAGAGTATTCCGGCGTATTTTGCACCATTCTCACATTGTTACTATCATAACCTTGGTTGGAGTTACTTCGGCCTCTTCCTCTATTTTGGCCTTGTCCTCCTCCACGGTTATTGTAATTATTGTTATTGTTGTTACCGACTCGGCTATAATTGTTGTGGTTGTAATTTCTGGCACGATTATAACCTCGGCCTCCTCTATTATTATTGTTTGCACCTTGTCGATTGTACAGGACAGTGTTACCTTGACCTGTTATCTCCGTGCAGCTATTAACAAATTTGGAGACTGCATCATTCATATTTATGAATGTGCCTGCCTGCATGATAAGTTTTACCTTATTAATTGAACAATTTTGGGTCATAGCTTTTACAGCTGTTGTAGTATTTGTATTTGTTTGCTAGTGATTGGCTTAGACCTTCACTGATAAAGGCGCCTTCAAGGGCCTTTGCCAGTTTTTCCACCTTTTGGGTGTGTTGGTTAGCCGTTTTATTTTTCTGTTGCAAATTAAGAAGCTTAGCAGATATAACTTCTACCGATTCTCCTTTTATTGCATTTGATAGTTGCGTAATGATTGCAGCAATGGTCTGCTCATTACTTATTAATTTTCTCGCATGGCCTTTCAGCTTTATTTTTATAAGGCTTATGGCCGTTAGCTCATGTGTGCCTTTTAAGGTTTCTAATAGATTCAAAGAATCTAGAAAACTTTGTAGATTTTCCATCTTACCGTCAAACTCTGGTATCAGAGATGTGGCTAGCTTGATAAATTCTACAACTGTTTGTGCCATGTTTACTAATTTTGTATCTTCTATTTGGTCGTTTGTCAGTAGTGACTTATCAAATGCTACCGGTGTATTTAACACCGATGGTAGATAAAGCTGGAGATCATACTTTTTATTTAAGTTTACCAGATTATCCCTTAGACGCTGTAAAACGTCTGAAGTTTGGACTCTGTGTTAACTCGTCAGTTTATTTTGACACTCGGTAACTAGACTCCTGATTTCATTGTACTCATATACAAGGATCTCAGTATGTTTAATTATGGTGGGTCTTAAGACTGGTGCGCTTTTATTAAGGCACTTGTATGATTTATCGAAATTTTCTCTATGCCGCTTATCTCTTCTACTATTTGGAACCAGTCCATGTAAACTTCCGCTACTTAAATATTTTATTTAAGCAGTGGCTTAGACCTTGTCTAAGTCGTTGGCTCGACTCATGTAACGCTTCCTGTGATTTTTTATGAAGAAGATAAATCTTCAGAAGGATGTTTACTGAGATAGCCTCATTACAATGAATATTATTAGCAGTATGTTTGTTAACTGCAAATGGAGAGTGTTGTCTACGACTTCTACTACGTTAACTACATTGGCAGAGTTATCATCTGAATCGGATGCTCGTCAATAATTGTTTTTATTTTGACGTAGGGTAGTGAAGACAAGATTATTCCGCACTCTATTTTAGAACATGAATAGAGTGGACTGTGCCGAATGTTTCTATATATTCGGATTCAAACTCATATACTGATATGAATTCTCTATGCCTTTGCAAAATTTGCATGGCTCGCATACGAAAGTCTGTATAGTCGTTATATACTTTGTTAATCTTGTCCTCGATCATGCTAATTCTTGATCATAATTTTGAATTACCTAATGAGACAAGCGGAGCACCCATTTCTTTATATTCCAACTGAACGAATTATAACTTTTTAATTTCCTCTTTTTAATATTAATTTTCATATAATATGGGATCATACCTAAAATTAAAAAGGAATTATCTTAAAAAATTTACAAATGCGTAATGTTAAATTATTTCGTTTACTTTTACAAGACAAGTTGTTGTTTGTATCGTTCATTTGAGGTTTTATTACATATATTTATTACATATATTATCTGTATTTTTCCTTCATATTGTTTCGAATGGCTGTACGGGCCAAACGTCTTGCCGGTCGACCTAATTGTCGTCGGGCATTACAATTTTTAAGTTTCATTTATTACTATTTAATTAATATGTTGGGCGCTGCCGGTACTGTTGTTATAGTATTCCCTCGTAGGCATAAGCGGCGGTTTGCCTCTCATGCAACTCGTTTAGTTGCTTAGTTTTCCCTCGTAGGCATAAGCGGCGGTTTGCCTCTCATGCAACTCGTCTTAGTTGCTTAGTATTCCCTCGTAGGCATAAGCGGCGGTTTGCCAGGTGACGGCTCCTTTTGAATTGTTGTTTTTTTTTTTTTTTTGATTTTTTTTTGTTTCTCTTCTTTACAGGTATAAATGTAAGTTTTTCATCATCGCATCATGAACGTGGGTGGTGGCGGCTTTTGTTTGTTATCCATTTTTCATCGTTATATAATTAGTCGTACAGTAATCGCCCCTCAAATAAGGAGTGTCCACATTTTCATTATAATCATCAGTCGTGCACAAGTATGTTTTTTCATTAGGGACACACATTTTCAACATATGTGCTTTTCTTCATAACGTTTTCCATTTAAATTCATCAACATTCATTGGCGGTTGTGTATATATCATATCTTATCTTCCATTTCAACATTATACATTATCATTATACTTTTGTCCTTGTATTCCCATTTTGTCCACAATTAGTCGGGGATGTGATCAACCCTTGTTGCTGTGAGACGCTCGACCGTCCTGCACTATTACTTTTTAACATGTTCGTGACACTTGTCACGGTCGCCATGTAAAAAGAGCACTTATTGTCAATGAAAAAAGGCCAGCACGTCAGTGCTGTTTAGTATCTTTGTTCAGAATGAATTTATTCAGTTTTTATAACGTTCGCTTAGCCTATGGATATACATATATACTTTTACTGTTATTCGTTAACAGCTACAAAGAGAGGGAGACTGAGTAGCTCGCGTATGCCTGTATTATTGCGCATATATATTGCTCACGGAATGCGCTCAGACGGAGCGTGGGATATGCAGCATAAGCATAAACGGTCAGCTAGTGAGGCTATTGAACCGCGCTGCGTAATATGAGACCGAGCCAATACTGTGGCTCTGGGCTCGCTTACCATATTATTGTTATTGTATGCAACAAAGTGCTGCATACTTTATATTTAAGTACGGTGTATTCTGTAAGGGCATATACACACTATAGAATCTTGTACCTTTAGCAGTTGCATAAATGAACTCTCCAAGTTGTGCAATAGCAATCCTTACTGGGCTTTCCAGGATAAAATATGCCACAAACAGATTTACATTGTTTATAATATGGTCTGAGGATCCAGAATCAAAGATAAATGAGTTATTACATTCGTCTTTAGACCCTGCTGTTTCAACATAATAGCAAAACCTTTGTTGGGTTGTGCTCTTACTGCTTTGCCGCAAAAATAGCAATGAATATTGGTTTTAAAATCGTTTACATTTTGATTTATTTCATTGTCATTTTGAAAATTGTATTGCCCGTATCCTCAACAGCGTTTTGAATTTTAATCAAATAATCGATTTCTGATGGGACCCAGCGCCAGCTGTCCACATTCATCTAAAATCTCTCCCATGCAAAGCGCTACGAATTATTGGAACTTCGAGCACCGGATTCAGTAGAGCACGTCCTTTGAATCCGTCCAAATTGTTCGTCTATGTATGCGTACCAACATTTTATTTTGGATACATTGGCCAGTATCAGACCTAAGATTTCAGCCATGAGTTCCATACGAGGTATAGACACGGGCTTTAAGGGTATTACTCTCCTTTTCGAGGCGGCTAAACTGTAATGAAATATACAACTACTGCAAAAGCATTAATACTGGCGTCCACGAATGTGTGCATCTGTACAGTCTAGGTTCGGCTCACCCACTTCATACACCGTGGAATACGGACGGTATTCAACTTTGAAACTAGATCTAGCCAGTGTCGCCAATCCACTTCGTCTTTTTTTGGTAAGGTCGTCATCCCATCCGATGTTGGATCGCCATAAATTCTGAAGGATGATCTTGGCGCGTATATTAAAGAATCCCAGCAGCCCAAGCGGGTCGAAAATAGACGTGACCACGCTTAAAACGCGTCTTTTAGTTGGGCGCTTCTTAGAAGCTTCGGCAAACAAGTACGGCTTTACCACAAACGTCAACAGATCTTGTGCAGGTTGCCACCACAGGCCCAATACCTTTTCTTGCGCTTCATCTTGAGCGCTGATACGCTTGTCCAAGCCATCACAGACGTCTTCCAGCGCCTGCATAACTTGCTTTGAATTTGATGTCCAGTGGCGCATCTCGAAACCGCCACAATCCTTTTTACAGTCTCAGCTAACTGTATCATTTGGGATTCTGCATCTGCCGACTGCAGCCAGTCGTCTACAACTCTGTTTTCACAAATCGCCTTTACGGCGTCCGGATGCTCCGCTCCGAACCGCTTGCGATTCTTGACGTAATTTGCTAGCGAACAGGATCCTCCGAACGTCATGACTGGCATAACGTACGTTTCAGAAAAGCGTGACGAATCTCCATCACGCCAGAGAAACTTCTGAGCCGCTTGGTCTTCTCGGCGCACCTTGACCTGATGAAACATTTCCCGTATGTCTCCGGATACGGCGATGGGGCGCTCCCTGAAGCGTATTAGCACCCCCATCAAAGATGCTAGTGTATCTGGGAGTTTAAGCAAACAATCGTTCAGCAACTTGCCACTAACTTTGGCGACTGCATCCCATACCAAGCGTGTATTTTGATTTTTCGGATTGGTGGCTGTAAAGATAGGAAGTAACCACGACTAGCTACTAACTCACTATCCTTCAGCCGACGGTTATATCCTTTCTGTTTGTAGTCGTGAATCGTATTTTTCATGAACTCAATATGAATGCGATCAAACAGCCATAGCAGGCCAGACTGCCAGCGCTTTTCGTCTTTCAGATAAGTTGTTGTTGCCTCCATTATCTGCATGGAGCGTTCGTCTTCTTTGGATCTCAGCAGATTTGAGGAGACGCTCACACCTAGTGACTCCAGGACAAAATAGTTCTTCATTCTACCCATGTATTGCACTGCACTGGCAAATATGTAGCAGACGAGGCGTGGGGCTTTCACCATATATAGCCCATCCTAGTCTGCTTCACGCTAATATGACGTCGTCTTTTTTGCCTTCTCGTATCTCCAGGGGCTCAGTTATTTTAATGTTGTCCAAGCCGATAATAAGCTGAGCCTTTACGTTGTTAAGCGGCAGGATGCGAAGCATAGATAAATACTTCTGAGACTTAAGCAACTGTGGCCCGATACTTTGCTCTGTCCAAGTCCAAGTTCGCTACAGTTCGCAAGTTTTTCAACACACACTGTACCGCATTATGTTCTGGAACTGAAATGCTTACAGCCACAGACATAGACTCAGGTTCGTTCTTGGTTATGTCGCCGGGCCATCTAGTTCCAACTCGTCTGCAAGCTCTCCTTCTATTAGCGTACACTCTGCTCCATCATCCACTAATGCATATGTGCGTACGCTTTTTGATTTTATAGACCGTGATTAGAACATATCGAAACGGTGTCTTACTTGCGGAAACATGACGGCAGACTCCATTGACTTAGCCCGATTGTTGCTACCTTGGTTCATGTGCTCATCTTTAATAGCGCTTGTGGTAGGCGTATGCATCAGTACATGGTGCATTGACTAGCAACCATCCACATGACAGTTTTTATTTGTTTTACAATGTTGTGCACGATGTTGCATAAAGCAGCAAAAGCAGAGCCGCTTTTCTTTGACAAGAGACGACAAAAGACGGTGGTTACCAGCGCAATTCGCACATGAAACTCTTTCCTGTTCCTGTTGATAACGCTGTTCCTGCGAACCCTCAGGGTTGTCTACCGCGTTTTGCACAAAAATTCGCTCTCTACGGGTTTTCCTGTAGCTCTTCTTTTCATTATCAGTACGTGGTATCTCGTTGGGCGTGACCATAGTTGCGCACATAGCCACATTAAACAACCAGTTATAAAAGGTGGCCAAACTACCACCTCATTTGATTTCATATTGCTGGGCATCTTAGCAACAAGCTCGTTCAGCAGCGCGGTATCCTAAAGATATTCGTGCATACCAATGGCCGTTATCGTTGCGCAATAGTTTTGGACAGCTAAGGCTAGTCGGATAACAGTGTTCAAATGGTCCGATTTTATTGCTGACTGCTCCGTAGCTTTTGCTGCAGCGCAGTATGTACTATTTCAGAGCGGCCATACAGCATTCTCAATGTGTCTATAGCATACGGCACTGTAGCTGGTATCATAGGCTTTCCACGCACCGCATCCAGGGCTTGCCGTTTGAGGCACTTCTGAAGCCGATTGAGATTTTCCTTATTGCTGAATCCACATCTCTTTGTGGATTGCTCATAATTGCTGATAAAAATCAACCATTTCAGCGATTTGCCAGTAAATATTGGTAATTCTTTGCCGCAACCTGTTTCTGCTTGAGATCATGTTCTGCCATCCCAAAGGGTTGAAGAATGCTCCCTCTTTCTCTGTTCTTTTCTTTCTCTGTTCTTTTCTGCGTCGGTGTTGAACTTTTCCTTGGGCCAGTAGCTGCAGACGAGGTAGATGAACAGCCGCTATAAATTTCTATGTTTGCTGGTCCGCTACCCTTTTCTACGCCGGCGACTTTATCTGGAACTCCAGCGAGGACAGGCGATCCGTCAGCCTGTCCCGTTGACCATGCCGTTATAAGCGTTGCGGTTCCACCGGGTTGATTACTACTTGTCGTCGTTCTCGCACCTGCATGTTATTCATCACCGTCAGCCACACCAATACAGTGAAGTCCCCATTGAGGTTATGGCAACACGAGTCTCTAAAGGCAGCTCAAGTTGTTACTTTACAAGTCGCTTGCTTCGCAGAAATCTCCGCTGTAGCAGAGGATACCTCAGACATTCTTTGCAGCAGAGAATATTTCAGAATGTTGACGCCTAGAGTCGCGCCGGCCGCATATTTGCCAGGGATGTCTAGCGTCGAAAAGAAACAGCATTCGATTCGATGTACGAAATGATACGATACAATTCGCAACGTACGATTGCTGAAATCTTGATTATCTTTCAATATTTAATGATCTACATATATTTTACAAGTTTATGAGACTTATATCCGTGCTCCGCACGCGCTTATCTTCTCTTACACTTCTGCTCAGCTGCAAGCACAAAACGAAAGTGAACCTCGACGAAAAGCCAAATTGTGCGGCTGCGTGATATCGACTTCTGTATGTACAAACTAATTCTAACGGTGCACTTCCAGCATAAGAAGCGAGCGCTTACAGAAAAATTCGATGCCCAGTAGGACTTACTTAACACTGGGTATGGAATTATTTCGAATACCCAGTTTTTTATTATTTCTCGAGGAATGTGGGATATTATCAGTATTTCATTTGTATCTTATTTAAACCAAGTGGAAGTTTTTATATTCAACAATTTCTCAGAATTAACATGCAAGTAATTTCGGGCTAAAAAAGCCTAAGCTTGTGAGCTGCATTCCCATCTCATAGTCTTCTATATATTCTGTAAAGTGTTGTAATCTAATATCTAATTTCTTTTGGTTTTGTATCACTTGATTTAGTTCGTTCATTATTTCTATTCCTTTGTTTATAGCTTCTATTATGTGACTTAATTCGTTAACCTGTACGCTGTTTTCTGATAGGTCGCTTATTTTTTGTTCAATTTCTGTTTTGTCTTCTTGGTTTAGAGTTCCAAATAGGTATTTATTTACTGTTCCTACTATGAAATAAACATCTTTTGCTGAGTTTGGCTCTTTTTAAGCCGTTTATTTTTCTGTATAATTTTTCTAATAGGTATTCGATTTGTATTAGGTTATTTAATTCTTTTCTTTGTTCAATATATAGTTCCTGTTTTAAATATGAGATAGCCGTTATGGGCTTTAATAGGATTAATTTCAATGCTTTGTGCATTTATATAGTTTACAGTTAGAGAGTTCAAATGGAGTTTGCACTTTAGTCTTCAATTAATGCGTTCCTCAGCTCCTTTCAAGTGTTGGCTGCTGTCCTTTGTGAAACTCTCTGAGCATCTCCATTGACTTGCAGTTCGATGGCAGCTGTCTCAGTTGTGAGAGGGCGGTGTTTGAGGTGTTGTTTTAATAATTCATTCCATATTCATTTAATAATTCATTCCATGGTGTAGTGTAATACACTTTTTTATGTTGAATGATTTTTTTTTAAAATAGTTTTGAATGTGTTGTTTTGAACTTCTTAGTTATTTGACTGCAGTTTTATTTCTTTTCATTCTGTGTTTTTACTTTGTACAATTAATTTAGTTTATAGTCTGTGATTGATTATTATTTTAGTTTTTTTTGTTTTTGTGTGTGTGTGTCTTAAAAATTTCCAGTAATAACGTATTGCAGGGATCAAAAGATATGCAAAGTCAGTCGTTATTAACTGAAGTAGCGTTATTGCCTAGAGGGTCAATGTTATTAGGCTACTAGTGACCCGAAGGTTCTTGTGCGGATACGTATTCGAGAGAATTGTTGTTTGCTACACACCGACAACAATTTCAGTCGAGATTGTGCGTAGATCTGGGAATTAATTATCTTTTAGCGATCTTTACGGCTAACGGCTACTTCTATTGAGTACATTCAGATTTGCCTCCCGAATATAAACTGCTTTATCTAACTGTTGCGGACGCTTAGCAAACTTCGCTTTGAGAAAGCTTGAGTCAAATATGAGTGAAGCTTGAGCTGCGTCAGCAATTATGCGTGGGATAATGCTCTGGTGGGAAAATTAACAGTGGCGTGATAGTTTAAACTTTTCCATTGTCGATGTTATCACCAGGCTCTTTGTTTACAAGATTGGAATTGTTTATACTTTTGCTTATGTGCTAAATTATAAAAGGGTGGGTGCGACTATGGATATGTCATTATATATGAATAAGTGCACATCCTTAAAATTTAACCGATCGCCATATTGATGTAAGCAAGTACATCAAGACATATCTGCATACATAGGCTTTAGCTACGTTGAACAATAAGTGTATGCGCTTCTCCATTCTACGGCTCACCAAATAAGCACATACCTAAATAAAACACACACGTAATTTTGGTAAATAAAATCTAAACATGTGCAAATTCACCTGCATGTATATACACACTCACATCACTTTATATGTGTATCGTTTGTTATTTTTTCTCCACAGCAGCTTCAAGAACAATTTATATAGATTTTGTACAATTAATTGGCCAGTGCAAAAAATAAACAACTTAAGGGTTGTTAGGGATTCAATAAACTGATTCTGAGCCACTTTTACTTTTTTGTATGTTTCCACTTTGCCATCGAACTACGTTTACCTTATAAAATACAAACACATGCATTATTTCTTTCATTCTTATAAAAATTTAATTTATAATAATCGTCAGTTTAAAAGTCTCCACTGAGCGGCGTTGCGTAATATATCAAATATACATCACACGTAAATTAATCTCTTTCTCTGGTGCTTCAATAAATTAATTTCATTAAATTAAAATTAAATAAACAATAAATGACTTGAAAATAGTTATATGTTAAAAACTTTCCATTGAGCTGCGTTTAGATCAAACGTGCTACTTCTTGAGCTTAACAATTAGCAAACAATAAGCATACGTTATTTTTATCTCTTTGCTTGATCCGTTTCCACCACACAGACGCCTTGTCAAAAGAAAATTTATATTTTCCTCCTTCAATTAATTAATTTTATTAAATTATTCGTAAAATAATTAATTTAACATAATTTTCCGATTTCGTTGGACTTAATAGTGCACACCATTTTGGTCATTCCATTTATTCTGATATCTCGATTCCATCGTTTCTGTGCAATTCCTCATTCCGTTTTCGCACGGCTGATTCAATTTATTTGTATTTGATCACATCTCACCCGATTTCGCACGGCTGATTCAATTTATGTGTATTTGATCACATCTCAACCGATTACTTCAATTTATGGCTCTGTGAAGATCTTAGTATGCCAATCGATGGTGATCAAAACAGCCAAAAACGACTCACAGCACCATCCGATAAGGAGTCAAAGCGAGCTTTAACCTCACCTAGAGCGGTTTTTGGGAAACTCAAGGTCAAAGGGACCAGCACAACCGTCCGCAAGAGTTATGTTCTAAAGCTTGCAGCAGCAGTGACCTGGTGGCTATGGAAGCAAAATAAGACTTAGTAAGAAAATAGAAAAAGTCAATGCCTTAAATAGGCAGGCTGAGCAATCCCCCTCCAACTTCTCCATGTCCAGGGTTTGCAGTCTCCCGCCATGCGATACTGAAGTTTTCACTTGCCTACTTTCCGAGATTTGTTTTCAGTCGTCTATATAAACAATCGAAGACTGACGCCGGTGGAAAAATTGTTCCACCTTAATTGCGGAATCAGCGGCGAAGCTGGGGTAATTGTCTTTAAGTCCCCGCTCACGAATGATGGCTTTCAGTCAGCTAGCGTGGCAAGCCTGACGAAGAGATTTGAGAATAAGCGACATTTAGTCAATAGTCAATTACAAATTTTTCTCAATCTGCTCTCAGCAGCACAAGAGTCTGAAGCCGCCCTAAAAGAGTTTCAGGGCACAATCCAGCGGTGTTTAACGGCTCTTGACTTGTCCAGGGTGAGCACCGAAACTTGGGATAGTCTATTCTTGTGCTCCTCTAAATTGCCTAAGCTCACGCTGTCATTATGGAAACAATCGTTCCACGATAAGGCATAGATCCCTCAATGGTCCGAGATGAATTCATCATTTTTGATCGACCGATTTCGCACCTTGGAGGTGATAGAGGATGTACGACGTAACGCACATTCGCCATCCCAGTCCAAATCCATAAAAAAGGGTCCAACCATATTGCCAAGAGTATCTGGGCCTCAGGTCGATTCGCATCCCCAGATGGGTGAAATTTCGCCCACCAATTTGTGACTTCGAAGCGTGCATACGTAGCCGCCATGGTTACGCCTACTTCAGAGCCAATGGCCCATTCCTTCGGAACCCATCCCAGATACGACAATAGAGCAACGCACGATTAAAGTAAACCTCGCAAACACGGCTCCCTCATTTTCTTTCCTCGAACTCGGCTACGATGAGCGGTATCCACTAATAATGCCATACACATGTGCATATTCGCGTCTCTGGACCGCCTTCACTCATCTTATATCCTTGCATGGAAGCAACCAGCTCTTGATACGCTTAATTCGATCACAGTACTGGATTCCAAAGCTCAAGGTGTTGGTCCTGCAAAATCTGCGTCTTCCAAAAAAAGAAACTGCAAATGCAGCTCATTTTCGACTTGCATGTGAAGAGAGAGTCACAGTCTCACGACCGTTCACCTACAGAGGAGTCAGTTTTGCAGGCCGCTTCGATGTCAAAAATTGCACAGGTCGCGCCTGCCTTATTATTAAAGGCTACGTGTGCGTTTTCGTGTGTTTCAGCATCAAAGCCGTCCACATCTGACCTGACCACAGAAAAATTCCTAGTGGCATTTGCGAGATGTGTGGCACGGCAAGGGTGTCCAAGTTAAATGCATTCCAACAGCGGCAAAACTTTCGTCGGCCTAAGTTCTTGCGCGCGATTTTGTGGAAACGCTTAAGTCGCCACTGAGTCTCCAGAAACTGTCCTGGCACTTCAACACCCCCCCCCCCCCCCTAGTGCGCCACATATGGGCGGCCTGTGGGAGCCATGTGTAAGGAGTTTTAAAACACTATTTTATAAGCCTACATCGGCTTCCAAATACACCTTCGAAGAGCTTTCCACGCTTCTATCCAAAGTTGAAGCATGCCTAAATTGTCGGAAGATCCTACTGATCTCTTACCTCTGACTCCCGGTCATTTTCTAGTCGGGGGTCATCTACTTTCCGCATTAGAGCCAGAGGTCAAGGAAAACGCCACTTCCATCGTCAACCGCTGGCAGCGCATGAAGGCTTTGCAACAACAGTTCTGGTTCCGTTGGAAACATGAGTATCTTTTAGAAATACAAAAAAGAAACAAATGGCAAACTCCAACGCGAGATTTTGCAACGGGACGATATAGTCATTATTAAAGAAGATAATCTTCCAGTTAATGACTAGCGTCTAAGTGGAATCCAAACGACCTATCTTGGCGACGACCAAAGATTCCGAGTGTTCGAGACCGACAGGAGACCGACCTCTAAGCTGATCCTGCTCCCGATAGAGCCTAGTCTCCATTTTCCATTAAGTAGAATCTTCAGTAGAGACTAGAATCTTAGATCTACAGGTCTATGGACCATTCGTATAAAGCCGCACAATTAATGTTATTTGTTATTTGCTTCTATGCAAACTAGTCTATCAGTTTAAAAGCTATCTTTCTGAAATTTGCAGAAGTACCTCTATCTGTTGCACGCAGTATGTTCCTTCATTACGAACGATCGGACAAAATTTAAGTTGTTGTATGAAAAATATTTTTGTTTATCAAAGATATGTTGACCAAACTCAATATTTATTAGATGTACTATGCTCCTCATATATATGCAAAATCCTATTACGATCGAACGACTGTATCATATCTGCCATAAAAATGATCGGTTAAAAATTGAAAGTGAGCAGTGTCATGCAAGGCTGTTGATATAACGTCCAACATATTACATGGACCTGTGCTGTACAAAAACAATTTAATGAATTGTTGGATCAGAAGCGTTTTTATGACCATGTGAGAATCTAATCTCAAGTGGGCGTATTTGGATGGTATGAAGTTTAAATAAAGGTTCTAAGATGATGCTTACAGAACGGATTTCTTAACATAACTTAAGATTAAATCAGTCGAGCAATTACAGTGTTCTAAAGAGCA
Organism: Drosophila virilis; assembly: GCF_030788295.1. Lineage (NCBI taxonomy): Eukaryota > Metazoa > Arthropoda > Insecta > Diptera > Drosophilidae > Drosophila > Drosophila virilis. The sequence continues at coordinate 249,561 of NW_027212861.1, forward strand.
CGAGACTTCGTATATGTCTAAGTGTAATGGCTTTATAAGAGATTAAGCATAATCTTAACATTATCTTCTCTTGATATTTTTATTGATACCCTCAGTAAATATATATAAGGGTATATGAGCGAACACCCTGTCCACCTTGAAAGCGCACGGTGCATCTCCCTTTAGAAAGTGTGAGAGCGCTAAATAGGTTGGGATCAGATGATAGCGGTGACAGCGGGCGAGAGTTGAGTACTGTTTCTAATTTAACGACTGCGGCGCTTAGCTCCTCAAAGTAGAGCCGGACGTTAGCGAGGATAGTCTCCAGCAGAACTTTTGCGCCATAGTGTTGGTGCCTAGCTGGAACGAAATGAAGGGTTATTTCTGTAGAGGAACAATATGAGAGGATAGGATGCCTTTGACGATGCATTGGACGAGAGCGGATGATGCAATGCAACAGCGACGTTCTACTGGGGACGGCAGCGAATTTTCGAGAGGGGTTTTCTTTTTGGCAACATGGTAAAACGGAATATATATTACATAACGAGAGCCAGTACAGAATATAATTACTTTCGGTAATTGCTGCATATGTCGACTTCCGTTTTCAGCATCGATGTCCAAATCATTGTCATTGGAGCTCATTATCTGGGCATCCGCCTGACACGAAGTCAGCAAGGTTGAGTTTTGGTGGCACATGTCTCCACCTTCCATCTGCTGTTTGATCTTGTATAATGGATACTGTATTTCCAACAAATGTCGACAATGTGATAGAGTGTTGTTGCGGCCTGTGCAAGACAATTGGTGAATCAGACCAGAAATGCACGCTGTGCGGATTGCCGATGAATATGTTTCTGACCGTTGCATATAAATAACTCAGACGTTGACTTACTTGACTTAGTTGACTTAGTAATAGCGATATAGTTGTACATTTGTTAATTTTAGTCGAAGACTCCCCTATGCTGCGGATTTCGAACTTATACATATAAGGGCGTTGATGCAGCCGATGGGCGAATTGGTCCGTAAAGAAATTGACTTGGGAACGAGAGTAAAGAAATACTCGGCAATGTTTATACGCCCCTTATGAATCTCCTACTAGTACCTTTGCAGTAGCAAAAATGATTTGTCCGCCTTTACAGCCTGAAGGGCAGGGCCGTTCAACCAATTCAGCATATGATTTAACTTTTCAATGTTCGCAAGAGAGGAGGATTCTATCGAGGAGGACTTGTAAAGATGCTACTGGCCGGGACCAGTAGCATCTAGACCAAGCCTAGCTCTATTTCTGCACGTTACACTACCGGGCCGTGGCCTCGTACCAACTACACTAGCGGTCGCGGCCTCGCACCAACTCCACTACCCAAACTCTCTACCGGGCCGTGGCCTCGCACCAACAAACTCTCTATCGGGCCGTGGCCTCGTACCACTACTCTATCGGGCCGGTAATGCGCACCCCGGGGCCACAATTCCGTACCACATGCTCCTGATCGAGCTTAGGTCGAACACCGGCTGATTCCGATGTTAAGGTAAGCCAGGTTAGCAGAAAAGAAAGAATTGTTCGGTTTCTTCTCGATAATTATAACATATGCCCTTTATTCACTCCCCGCTTATTGCTACTTTATAGTACCTCACGAGCTAAGCCCTGCCGCACTGTTTTCTGGAGCCCTAGCGCTCCGCTGTACACTCTATGACCTTCCTCGTCTCACAATGCACGTCTACTCACCCTAAGCTTTCGTTTCCAAGTATCGATGCGATCGAAGGCAAGCCAAGCGCTTGCCTCGGCCGCTCAACTTTCGCTTTGCGCTCTTGAATGCGGTGTTTAGGAACCGATCAACAACGCACGGTTGCAGCGACGGCCGGAGGTTAAATGCAAATTCGATCTTCTAACTTTCGTGACTCCTTGCCTCTTTACTCACTTAAATAATTGGTGACGATAATATAATTAATACTTATATAATAAGTATTAGGCTTATATATAAATAATAAAGGTTATAATATTGTCGGCTCCTTGCGTCTTATATAACTAATACCACCAGCGGCTCCTCGCCGTGATTTGGCCACGGGAACGATGGCTTCTCGCCAAGAAAACTGTGGGGCGGCGGATTTCAGTAGCCGTCTCACACCCCCCCCCCCCCCCCCCCCCCCCCCTTCCCTCACACTTCGAGCAGGTGACGGTCACGTCGCCTCTCGCGTTCAACATAACGTTGTAGTCGCGCTCCCCGTCGGATACGTGGACACGAGTGCGTCGGCACCACGCCCGACGACAACGATGTTCCGCGAGGAAACACCTTCCAGCCCGAGGGGGTGGAATCGGGCACGGGCTCCTAGGCGGGGCTCTTCGGCGTTACCCCAACGTCAGCACTGCAGGCGACCGCGTCGATCTCGATGTCGGGTTCCTTGGTGGGGCTCTCCGGCGTGACCTCAACGTCGGCACTGCGGGCGTCCGTCTTAACCTCGGCGCTGGACTCCTCTTCTAGCACTGAGTCCAGACTGGTATCTCACCCGTCGATACCGTCGAAAAGGTCCACGATATCATCCCACAATTCGCTCTCCGTGGGAGTCTTTAGAGCCATTGAGGAGGAGTCCCTGGTTGAACTATAAGGCTTGAGCGACGAAGCCGTCACCACCGAGTCCCCTTCCTCGGACCACACTTCGCCCCGGACCTCCTGGCAAGTAACGAAGGAGCCTTCTAGGGACGGCGCCTTGCGTTCTTGGTTCTTGCCGAACCAGGCGTCGCCCAACTCCCGCCGGGTGATGATGTCAGGTGTCTCGGCGCATGTAATGGGCACGAGCGCGGGCATCTCGTCCTCGTGGTCGAAATACTTATCCTCCGACCCCTTTCTGAAGATTGCGTCAGACGACTCGGCGCGGGCTGTGGACACGGGCGAGTTCGCCGCGTCCTTGCTGCCGAGACGGCGCTCCTCTACCACTGTTTGGTCAAGTGACCGGTAGAGATAACAGCGACGGCTGCGTGCAGTAACAGCAGAAGACAATAATCATAAAAACAGCTTAAGAGCAAATGATGTTTGGTCTTTGTAAGTTGCTGCATACTCTCTCCATCGGCCCCATTGCCTCCTGCATTGACGACCACTGCCCATTGTTCTGAGCGGAGCTCAATTTCGTTCGTTTTGCATATAGTTAGTTTTTCGTTTGATCGCAAGCAAGGCACAGCTATTTCGAGTTGACTGCCGAGCAATATTTTAACATTTCGTAAACTATAATAAGTGCCCTGTGCGGTAAGTAAATACATTTGAAACAAAATATAAAACATCGAATTTTGTTGCACACAAAGCAGTGCTAATTAATTAGTTGCAAAAAGGCTTGTAACTACACATTTTGGTGACCCTGACGTGATATGAACACGCAACCTTCTGATGCTGAGAATCACGCCACAGGATACATTAAAGATAGCTGTTTGCTAGTTCGACTCGTACGCATCGATACATTTTGCATATGTCGCCTGTGAGGGCGACTGCGAATGTTCGAAAACGCATCAGTATCGAAAACAGTTTCGGTTGGATGCCATCAGTGCATCATTCAGCGAGTGTCCAGAGGTAGTAGCTGCTACTACTATCCTCCTTCAGCACGCAGTGATGTGGCAGATAGTATTTGCATTGGCCCAGTGCAGCCAACAAGTGACATATGATTTAAGTTAAGATATTCCTTGATAAATGCTGCATACTGGGTTTTCAAAGTTGGGTTGCGGTCTAGTTTCCTTTCTTAATTAAGAAATCGGCGAATCGCCTGTTGATAGGAGTCACCCAGCTGATCCAGGCTTAGTCGAAGCGGTAAGCGAACTGAATACTCGCCAGTCGGCAGACGCTTAAAATTGGAAAGTGTGCCTCGCAGTCACGCTCCTCCCTGTTCGGTGATGACTCAAGCTCGGTGCAAGATTCCAGCTCCCAAAACCGACGGATTAATTCGTCAATCTGTGCATTCGTCTGCAGATGCGAGTCTACCAGCAGATCCGGATTCATCACTAATCGCCTAGCCACCTGCGATGATTTTCCTGCATGTGCAGCACCTCCCGTCGCGACCCAACCAAAGCGAGTCTTTTGCAGTATCGGCAATCCACAGCCACATCACTGCGTGCTGAAGGAGGATAGTACTACAACCAAGCTAAGGGTCATGTTTGATGGATCAGCAGCTACTACCTCTGGACACTCGCTGAATGATGCACTGATGGCAGGTCCTACCATCCAACCGAAACTGTTTTCGATACTGATGCGTTTCGTACATTCGCAATCGCCCGCTCAGTCGACATATGCAAAATGTATCGATGCGTACGAGTCGAACCAGCAGACAGCTATCTTCAATGTATCCTGTGGCATGATTCTCAGCATCAGAAGATACAGACTTACAAATTAGACACCGTCACCTACGGCACAAAACCAGCATCGTTTCTCTCAGTGCGGGCCATGCACTAACTGGCCATGGATGAGCAGCAGGCATTTCCTATTGGCGCTGACATTATTAAAAGGGATTTCTACGTGGATGATCTCATCTCTGGTGGTATCTGTGTTCAAGAAGCAGTCGAGATATTGAAGCAAACGTCTGGACTATTCGCCAAGGGCAACTTTTAGCTGCGAAAATGGTGTTCTAGCGACGCTACTGTACTCCAAAGCATATCGGAAGAGGATAGAGAATCGCTGTTTAAGTTCAACGATGGCAGCGATATCATGAATACGTTAGGCCTCGTTTGGGATCCCGCCTCAGACTGTTTTCTTTTTTCTTTTTCTCCACTGAGGCTACCCTCGAGACTGACAAAACGATCAATCCTCAATTGCTCGTTTTTACGACCTCCTTGGTCTTGTTGAGCCTGTAATAACAAAATCTCAAATTTTTATGCAGGATCTCTGGAGAGAAAAACTAGACTGGGATGAGAGCTTGCCTGTACACTTAAGCACAGCCTGGGTCAACTTCTGCGCTGATTTTAAGCAGACTCAGCAATTCCAGTATCCCCGTCGTGCACTCTCATCAGACAGCACAGCTAAGCGCTTGTCGAGCATGCGTCTATACAGTTTCAAGGTGCCATGGCAACACAAACGTACGTCTCTTGTGTTCCAAGTCGCGTGTCGCGCCTGTGAAAACCATCACTGTACCAAAGCTGGAGGTCTGCGGAGCTGCATTATTGGCTGAACTTCTCAGCGAAATCTGCCAACTGAAAGTGTTTAACTGTCGTTATTACTGTTGGTCAGACTCTGCTGTAGTTTTGGCTTGGATTCGCAATGATGCTTCCAAATTCAATATTTTCGTTGCCAATCGGGTCGCAGCCATCCAAGAGCTCACCACTGGCATGGAATGGCATCATATTCCCACTGAATTAAGCCCGGCGGATATAATTTCACGCGCTGCCCAGTGAGCTTTCCAGGTCCCCGTTATGGGCCCATGGCCCGAGCTTTCTCAGAAAGGAAAAGGAAGAGCGGCCTGATTCCTGTGTACCTGTCGAATCCTTGCCAGAACTCCGACATAATGTATTACTCGAAACTGCAGCGCTACTTGTTCTGTCAATTGGCTGCAAGTTCATCAACTCGTTCTCCAAGCCGCAACGCGTCTTTGCTTACATTTACAAGTTTGTAAAACGAATCCGAGGATCTGAGGTAACTGTAAGCCACGTGCATCATGGCACACATCTGTTGCTGCGGTCAGTGCAAATGGCTACTCTTGACGATGACTACCAGGCACTGATGGAAGGAAGGCCCGTCAAACGGTCTAGCTCAATGGCTTCTCTCGCGCCATTTCTTGACGACTTTGGCTTACTCCGCATCGGTGGACGGCAGAAAAATTCGTCGTTGGACTTCTCAGCGCGACATCCGATTATATTGCCTCGCCAGCATCCTGTGACCCAAGCAATAATAATCCACTTTCATAAACAGAATTTACATGCTGGACCTTGCGCCGTATTAGCTTCGATTCGGCTCCAATACTGGCCCATTGGCGGTCGTAAAACAGTCTCTAGCATTGTTGCCAATTGCACAATCTGTTTTCGTGCCAAGCCACGATTGGCAGAGCATATACCAGCTGATCGTCTCGACACATCGTATCCTTTTATGGTCACTGGCGGTGATTACTGTGGACCATTCTTCTACAAAAGCGAAGTCCGCAACAGGCCTCCCGTGAAATGCTACATAGCCTGTTCATATGCTTCGCTACAAAGGCAGTACACTTAGAACTTGTAAAGGATTTGTCTACAATATCGTTTCTAAACGCCCTAAAACGGTTCATCCTGACTCGCACTCGACCTTCAAGGATCTGGTCTGACAATGCGACAAACTTTGTAGGCGCTAAGAATGAGCTGGCAGATCTGAGCATGACGAGCATGTCAAAGCTGTTCACGAGATTTGCCTATTCGATTCAATTGAATGGTCGTTCATCCCTCCTCGCTCTCCACACTTTGGCGGGCTATGGGAAGCCGCTGTGAAGACTGCGAAGCACCATTTTTATCGCTCTGCCAGCCCTTCCATCTTGGACTTCGATTCGCTGCGCACACTCGTCTGCCACATCACGGAAATTATTAATTCTCGTCCATTACTTCCACTTTCAGAGCATCCCGATGATCTTGACGTCTTGACACCTGCACACTTTCTGGGTACAGCGCCATCTTCGTCATACATTGAGCCTGATCTAAGGAAGCTTAATTTCAATCGGCTTAGCTATTTTCAACGCGTTACATACCTCTAACAAGTATTTTGGGCCCGTGGGCGCGAAGAGTATTTAACGCTTCTTCAACAGCGCTCCAAATGGCTCACTCCTCAGCCAGGGCTTTCCATCAACGATGACGTCCTTGTAAAGGATGAGAACCTACCGCCGCTGAAGTGGCCATTAGCTAGAGTTCTAGAGCTGATCTCGGGATCTGATGGGGTATCTAGAGTTGCAGTGCTTCAGACTGCGACTGGAGTCATATGCCAAAACAGGATGATGTTGAAAGTCCCTTGCCTTCCAACGGGGGTTGGATGTTTGGTCAAGTGACCGGTAGAGATAACAGCGACGGCTGCGTGCAGTAACAGCAGAAGACAATAATCATAAAAACAGCTTAAGAGCAAATGATGTTTGGTCTTTGTAAGTTGCTGCCTACTCTCTTCATCGGCCCCTTTGCCTCCTGCATTGACGCCCGCCGCCCATTGTTCTGAGCGGAGCTCAATTTCGTTCGTTTTGCATATAGTTAGTTTTTCGTTTGATCGCAAGCAAGGCACAGCTATTTCGAGTTGACTGCCGAGCAATATTATAACATTTCGTAAACTATAATAAGTGCCCTGTGCGGTAAATAAATACATTTGAAACAAAATTTAAAACATCGAATTTCTTTGCACACAAAGCAGTGCTAATTAATTAGTTGCAAAAAGGCTTGTAACTACACAACGACCACCTGGTAGACCGCAATCGGTATCGGCCAGGGTTCGGGATGTCCTCCTCGAGAAGCGATCTCGCATCTGCGGTTTTCCTTCCCGAGCTGGGAAGGACCCTTCTGGCGCTCGCGGGGCGAACGCGGGGCTAACGTGGAACGCGCCGCTGCGATCCTCCTGGTTTCTCGATCTCCGCACGAAGCCTCTTAGAGGCCGACGAGGATGCTCCCTCGGGACTGGGTCGACGTTGGCCTCCACTCCGGCCACGCTTGCCCCGGGCGGCTCTTCGTCGGCGATGGCGACTGCGTCGGCACGGAGTTCCACGGGAACTTTCGGTAGGTGGCGAAGCGGCGACCGAATGCCGGTTCGTCCTCCTCGTCCTCTGTTGACGGGTTCCATCCCGCTATGGGTTCTGGACCGCGGCTCGGCGGGTCTGTTCCCCAGCCGTCTGCTCGGACTCCGCTCGGCGCTTCCGTCGGTGGCGACTCCGTGTCTCCGGCCGACGGGGAGACTCTTCCTCGTCCATCTCGCCGGTCGCGGTTGGGGTTGCCGGCCCCGATGACTGTGCCGAGTGGGATGCGAGGGGCGGAGATGGTAGCTCTTCGGCGTACGGTGGCGAGTTTCGTGCGAATGACGCCTCCACGATCATTGTCGTGATCTCGACTGCCATTATCATGACCATCCCGTCCAGCCCCCGGCTCCCGGCCCGGAGAAAGGCTCGGTGTCTCCGCTGCTGACGTCTTCGTCTGACGAGATGCTGATAATTTCCATCTGTAAATTCAGCTTATTGGTTAACTTACTCGTTACTTATTTGTTAATGCCCTATCCTCTCAGTGCGGCTCACATTTTACTAGGCCTATTCTCAATTATGTTATTAGTGTTAGTCTTATCTAAACTTTATTCTAATGGTTTCGTTGGGTGACGGGTGTCGCTCTCATCCTTCGTCTACTCGTGGGCATTTACGTGCCCTGGATCTTCGTCTTCTTCGTCGCCCGTCGCCTTTTGGTAGAATGGTTTCAATTGTGAAATGTTGGCCACCCTCTTCTTATGCTCGCCGGATTTCACCAGCCGTACAATATTGGGGGACATGTATTTGACGAGCCTGTAGGGGCCGTCAAATTTGGGTGCCAACTTTGCTGCGAAACCTTCGGCTGCGTTGGACAACTGGTGCTGCCTCAACAGGACCATCGAATCCAGCGAAGGCCGCCACTCTCGTCTTCGCAAGTTGTAATACCGGCCCTGGTACTTTGATGCGTGCTGGAGGTTGCTGTGGACGATATCAAAAATTTCTTTTAGCCTATTCACCTTTGTCCTAGGGTCTAGCGCACTTGCGGTCCCCGGAGTCACCTGATTGTACAGAGCTGCGGGTAACCAAGGTTCCCTGCCCTGCATCAGGAAAGCGGGACTAAGGCCCGTTGAATCTGCCACGCTCCTGTTGACCGCCAGCGAGTTCTCGGGCAAGAGTTCGCCCCATGAACTCTGGTGGCCCTCAATAAATTGCGCTATCATGGTCTTTACAGTCCGTTTGGTCCTCTCAGAGAAATATTGGATCTCTACACCCAGGGACCCCAAACACGATTTGAAGCTCCGGCTCGTAAACTGTACCTCGTTGTCGCACACAAGCTTCCTATGTACCCCGAACCTACTTAGAATCCTCTCTCGAAACGCAGTCTGTAGGTGTGCTGTTGTGGCTCTCCTGAGAGGTACCAATTCCACCCACTTCGAGAAAGCGTCATGGAACACCAGTAGCATCGTGTTTCCATGTCTCGACCGTGGAAGGGTCCGACGAAGTCCGCGCAACGCACCGCCATCGGCTCTGCCACCTGCCTCCTTAGCATGCGACCAGCCGGTTTTAGTTGCTCACTCTTAAATTTTTGAGTTTTCGCAACATCTCACGTATCTGGCGGCATTGCGGAACATACCCGGCCAGTAGTACCGCTAGGCTAACCTCGACAACATTTTCCTGACACCTTGATGTCCGGCCGTGGGAGCATCATGACATTCCCTCAGTACCCTCTACGCATTGTTTCCAGGGGATGTAGTCCTCATCGTCTATTCGGTGACCCGAATGCCTATATAGCTGTCCGTTTTCCTCGATGTAATCCGGGAACTTGGTTGGCTCTTCGGCGATTCTGGCACGCATACTCGCGACCCATTTGCAGGGGGCCTCGGTCACCACTGCTTGCTGACAGGTCTCTAGAGGATGCCTCGATAGCGCATCGGCCACGACGTTGAGTTTCCCTCGTCGATAATGGACGTCAAATTGGAACTGTTGCAGTTCTAACGCCCATCGCGCGATTCTCGATCGAGTTGAGCCACTTGAGTGCTAGATGGTCAGTTATCACGTCGAACCGGTACCCTTCTAAGTATCAGCGCAACTTCCGGATCGACCACACTATTGCCAGGTACTCATTCTCAGTGGCGGAATAGTTCACCTCGGCCTTCAGCAACTTCCGGCTCGCATACGCTTTCACTCGCTCTTGGCCATCAATCGCCTGCGTCAGCACTGCGCCGAGGCTATACTCACACGCGTCAGTCTACAAGACGAACTTGGCGGAAAAGTCTGGGCAAGCCAACACAATGGGAAGTCGTCAAGTTATCCTTCGATTGACGCAATGCCTCGTCCTGTTCTTGCTCCCATGCCCATTTCTGCCCCTTCCTTCAATTTGTCGGAACCGCCTCTACGCCCGAGACGGACAAGCTCGGGGTGGGCGCCTGCAAACGCCCGTACAGTTGGGAGCTCCAGAGGTCAGGCTCCGACTTTTGTTGTGGCCGCCGGCCAACGTCCGGTGGGACGCCCCATGATGGCGGCTCAAGAGTTTTAGTGTACTGAGATTGCAGCTCGGCCGCCATCCTCCACGTAGGTGGACAGCCGCTTACGTAGCTCCTCCACGCGCCCCTCTTTTTAGTGGCGATCACCACTAACTCCTCTTTTCGTCGCTGGTGAATCCAACGGACGCCTACCCCCGTATTTTGGCACTCACCTGCCTCCATCCTTTATTATGTACCTTATTGGTAGCCAACGTTGCTGTTTCCCTCTCTTCCTGTTTTAGGGGCTGCGTCGGTCCCTTTATTATTTATCTCCTTTTTTTGATGAGTTGGTGTCTTTGTCACTTTTACGCCGATCTTACTCTGCCACTTTTGTTCCTTTTAGTTTTCTCTTTATTTTGCCTTGATATCTTCCACCAAACAAAAATACAAACAAATTCAAAAAAAAAATTTTATTTTCTTTTGTTTTTAAAAAAACTCAACAAAAGGTAATTAAATTTTCTTTTTCATTCGCATTCAATCTTAAAATGCGTCCATCCTCACTACCCCCTACAATTGTACTGACGAATTCAACTTTCACCGCGCGTGACTTGAATTCGTCCCACCGTACAGCCGCTGCCACGACGCCTTAACGGCCCTTCGACGCCGACGTCGACTGCGCAGCGCGTTTGTGCACTTTCCGCCTGGGCTTTCTTCGGCACCCCTCCATTCGCGCTTTGCAAGGTTAAGACGGGGTTTGTCGGCTTCCACGGGAACTTTCGGTAGGTGGGGAGGCGGGGACCGAATGCCGGTTCGTCCTCCTCGTCCTCTGTTGACGGGTTCCATCCCGCTATGGGTTCTGGACCGCGGCTCGGCGGGTCTGTTTCCCAGCCGTCTGCTCGGACTCCGCTCGGCGCTTCCGTCGGTGGCGACTCCGTGTCTCCGGCCGACGGGGAGACTCTTCCTCGTCCATCTCGCCGGTCGCGGTTGGGGTTGCCGGTCCCGATAACTGTGCCGAGTGGGATGCGAGGGGCGGAGATGGGGGCTCTTCCGCGTACGGTGGCGAGTTTCGTGCGAATGGCGCCTCCACGAATATTGTCGTGATCTCGAAAGTCATTAGCATGACCATCCCGTCCAGCCTCCCCATGACGTTGGTCCGCCGGGAGTATAGGGTATGGCGGGACTGGTGAGGCAGCCCTTCTTGTTGTTCTCTTTGGTAGTACTCGCGTCCCCGACGGGGTGGCCTCCGGCTGCTGACGTCTTCGTCTGACGAGATGCTGATAATTTCGGGCTCCATCTGTAAATTCAGCTTATTGGTTAACTTACTCGTTACTTATTTGTTAATGCCCTATCCTCTCAGTGCGGCTCACATTTTACTAGGCCTATTCTCAATTATGTTATTAGTGTTAGTCTTATCTAAACTTTATTCTAATGGTTTTGTTGGGTGAACGGTGTCGCTCTCATCCTTCGTCTACTCGTGGGCATTTACGTGCCCTGGATCTTCGTCTTCTTCGTCGCCCGTCGCCTTTTGGTAGAATGGTTTCAATTGTGAAATGTTGGCCACCCTCTTCTTATGCTCGCCGGATTTCACCAGCCGTACAATATTGGGGGACATGTATTTGACGAGCCTGTAGGGGCCGTCAAATTTGGGTGCCAACTTTGCTGCGAAACCTTCGGCTGCGTTGGACAACTGGTGCTGCCTCAACAGGACCATCGAATCCAGCGAAGGCCGCCACTCTCGTCTTCGCAAGTTGTAATACCGGCCCTGGTACTTTGATGCGTGCTGGAGGTTGCTGTGGACGATATCAAAAATTTCTTTTAGCCTATTCACCTTTGTCCTAGGGTGTAGCGCACTACTTGCGGTCCCCGGAGTCACCTGATCGTACAGAGCTGCGGGTAACCGAGGTTCCCTGCCCTGCATCAGGAAAGCGGGACTAAGGCCCGTTGAATCTGTCACGCTCCTGTTGGCCTCCAGCGAGATCTCGGGCAAGAGTTCGTCCCATGAACTCTGGTGGCCCTCAATAAATTGCGCTATCATGGTCTTTACAGTCCGTTTGGTCCTCTCAGTGAGATATTGGATCTCTACACCCAGGGACCCCAAACACGATTTGAAGTTCCGGCTCGTAAACTGTACCCCGTTGTCGCTCACAAGCTTCCTATGTACCCCGAACCTACTTAGAATCCTCTCTCGAAACGCTGTCTGTAGGTGTGCTGTTGTGGGTGTCCTGAGAGGTACCAATTCCATCCACTTCGAGAAAGCGTCATGGAACACCAGTAGCATCGTGTTTTCATGTCTCGACCGTGGAAGGGTCCGATCGGCTCTGCCACCTGCCTCGTCAGCATGCGACCAGCCGGTTTCAGTTGCTCACTCTTGAATTTTTGAGTTTTCGCAACATGTCACGTATCTGGCGGCATCGCGGAACATACCCGGCCAGTAGTACCGCTAGGCTAACCTCGACAACATTTTCCTGACACCTTGATGTCCGGCCGTGGGAGCATCATGACATTCCCTCAGTACCCTCTGGCGTTGACCACTGCCTGCGCATAGTTTCCAGGGGATGTAGTCCTCATCGTCTATCCGGTGACCCGAATGCCTATATAGCCGTCCGTTTTCCTCGATGTAATCCGGGAACTTGGTTGGCTATTCGGCGATTCTGGCACGCATACTCGCGACCCATTTGCAGGGGGCCTCGGTCACCACTGCTTGCTGACAGGTCTCTAGAGGATGCCTCGATAGCGCGTCGGCCACGACGTTGAGTTTCCCTCGTCGATAATGGACGTCAAATTGGAACTGTTGCAGTTCTAACGCCCATCGCGCGATTCTCGATCGAGTTGAGCCACTTGAGTGCTAGATGGTCAGTTATCACGTCGAACCGGTACCCTTCTAAGTATCAGCGCAACTTCCGGATCGACCACACTATTGCCAGGCACTCATTCTCAGTGGCGGAATAGTTCACCTCGGCCTTCAGCAACTTCCGGCTCGCATACGCTGTCACTCGCTCTTGGCCATCAAGCGCCTGCGTCAGCACTGCGCCGAGGCTATACTCACTCGCGTCAGTCTACAAGACGAACTTGGCGGAAAAGTCTGGGCAAGCCAACACAATGGGAAGTCGTCAAGCTATCCTTCAATTGACGCAATGCCTCGTCCTGTTCTTGCTCCCATGCCCTTCCTTCAATTTGTCGGTACCGCCTCTACGCCCGAGACGGACAAGCTCGGGGTGGGCGCCTGCAAACGCCCGTACAGTTGGGAGCTCTAGAGGTCAGGCTCCGACTTTTGATGTGGCCGCCGGCCAACGTCCGGTGGGACGCCCCATGATGGCGGCTCAAGAGTTTTAATGTACTGAGATTGCAGCTCGGCCGCCATCCTGCACGTAGGTGGACAGCCGCTTACGTAGCTCCTCCACGCGCCCCTCTTTTTAGTGGCGATCGCCACTAACTCCTCTTTTCGTCGCTGGTGAATCCAACGGACACCTACCCCCGTGTTTTGGCACTCACCTGCCTCCATCCTTTATTATGTACCTTCTTGGTAGCCGACGTCGCTGTTTCCCTCTCTTCCTGTTTTAGGGGCTGCGTCGGTCCCTTTATTATTTCTCTCCTTTTTTTGATGAGTTGGTGTCTTTGTCACTTTTACGCCGATCTTACTCAGCCACTTTTGTTCCTTTTAGTTTTCTCTTTATTTTGCCCTGATATCTTCCACCAAACAAAAATACAAACAAATTCAAAAAAAAAATTTTATTTGCTTTTGTTTTTAAAAAAACTCAACAAAAGGTAATTAAATTTTCCTTTTTACTTTTTCATTCGCATTCAATTAAAATGCGACCATCCTCACTACCACCGACAATTGTACTGACGAATTCAACTTTCACCGCGCGTGACTTGAATTCGTCCCACCGTACAGCCGCTGCCACGACGCCTTAACGGCCCTTCGATGCCGACGTCGACTGCGCAGCGCGTTTGTGCACCCGTGTGCGAGCGTTATGTTTTCGTCTCCTTGCTTTTCTAGATTTTCGCAAGCATTTTCGTCACTAAATTTTGCACGTTTTCATTTTCTGCCTTTGTCTAACACGGAATAAAAATGTTCGCTGGGGTATACTGGACTCCTTTATCCCCTCGTTTTAGATTTCACACATATACCATATCCTCATTCTCTTGTTGTCCGCTAGGGTACTTTCCCTATAGGGTATACCCGACTAAAAATACCCCTTCTAAAAAAAACCTTATGTTTTCTTCAAAAAACCTTTTTGGGCATGCTTGCGGGCTTTAACACGCTGACATGCCACCCCCTAAACGCCTCTAGTCCCTGTTCGGGCGCCACTTGTAAAGGTGCTACTGGCCGGGGTATAACTCTTAGTCTTACCAGGTCTAGCGAGTTACAAGATATTTATAATTTCGCTGGGAGGAAGGGCTTAAGGGGGAGGGGGTGAGTATCGTGACCAGACCAAGCCTAGCTCTATTTCTGCACGCCTACACTACCAAATACACTAGCGTGCCGTGGCCTTGCACCAACTCCACTCAAAACTCTCCATCGGGCCGTGGCCTCGTCGCACTACTCTATCGGGCCGGTAATGCCCACCCCGGGGCCACAATCTCGTACCACATGCTCCTGATCGAGGTTAGGTCGAACACCGGTTAATTCCGATGTTAAGGTAAGCCAGGTTAGCAGAAAACAAAGAATTGTTCGGTTTCTTCTCGATAATTATAACATATTCACTTTATTCACTCCTCACTTTTGCTACTTTATAGTACCTCTCGAGCTAACGACGTCTAGCGTTCCTTAGCGTTCGTTTCCAAGTCCCGGCGCGATCGCCGGAACACCATGAGTTTGCCTCGCCGCGAGCTTTCGTAACTTCGCCTCGGAGCTTTCGCTCTTCGCCGCCGAATTGGAGTTGCGCTCTCGAATGCGGTGTTGAGCAACCTATCAACAACGCACGGTTGCAGCGACGGCCGGAGGTTAAATTCAAATTCGCTCTTCTAACTTTCGTGACTTCTTGCCTCCATACTCACTAATATAATTGGTGATTATAATATAATTAAAACGTATATAATAAGTATTAGGCTTATATATAAATAATAAGGGTTATAATATTGTCGGCTCCTTTTCTCTTATATAACTAATATAATTGGTGATTATAATATAATTAATACTTAGATAATAAGTATTAGGCTTATATATAAGTAATAAGGGTTATAATATTGTCGGCTCCTTGCGTCTATATAACTAATACCACCAGCGGCTCCTCGCCGTGATTTGGCCACGGGAACGATGGCTCCTTGCCAAGAAAACTGTGGGGCGGCGGATCTCAGTAGCCGTCTCACCCCCCCTTCGTCCTCGTGGTCGAACCACTAATCCTCCGACCCCTTTCGAAAGATTGCGGCGAGTTCGCCGCGTCCTTGCTGCCGAGACGGCGCTCCTCCACGACCATCTGGCAGAGCGCAATCGGTATCGGCCAGGATTCGGGATGTCCTCCTCGAGAAGCGATCTCGCAGCGGCGGTTATCCTTCCCGAGCTGGGAAGGACCCTCCTGGCGCTCGCGGGGCGAACGCGGCACGCGCCGCTGCGATCCTCCTGGTTTCTCGATCTCCGCACGAACCCTCTTCGTGGCCAACGAGGATGCTCCCTCGGGACTGGGTCGGTGTTGGCCTCCACTCCGACAACGCTTGCCCCGGGCGGCTCTCCGTCGGCGATGGCGGCTGCGTCGACGCTTTCCGCCTGGGCCTTCTTTGGCACCCCCCATTCGCGCTTTGCAAGGTTAAGACGGGGTTTGTCGGTTTCCACGGGTACTTTCGGTAGGTAGCGCAGCTTTATTCGGGGAAACTGGCTGTCCGGATCTACCTCTAGACGGTGGGTGGCGAAGCGGCGACGGAATGCCGGTTCGTCCTCCTCGTCCTCTGTTGACGGGTTCCATCGCGCTAAGGGTTCTGGACCGCGGCTCGGCGGCTCTGCTTCCCAGCCGTCTGCTCGGATTCCGCTCGGCGCCTCCGTCGGCGGCGACTCCGTGTCTCCGGCCGACGGGGAGATTTCTTCTCCTACCGCCTCTACTGCCCCAACTTCGTGTAGTGGTGGCGTGTGCTTCAATGTTTCGGGCGGCACGGACTCTTCCTCGTCCATATCGCCGGTCGCGGTTGGGGTTGCCGGCCCCGATGACTGTGCCGAGTGGGATGCGAGGGGCGGAGATGGTAGCTCTTCGGCGTACGGTGGCGAGTTTCGTGCGAATGACGCCTCCACGATCATTGTCGTGATCTCGACTGCCATTATCATGACCATCCCGTCCAGCCCCCGGCTCCCGGCCCGGAGAAAGGCTCGGTGTCTCCGCTGCTGACGTCTTCGTCTGACGAGATGCTGATAATTTCCATCTGTAAATTCAGCTTATTGGTTAACTTACTCGTTACTTATTTGTTAATGCCCTATCCTCTCAGTGCGGCTCACATTTTACTAGGCCTATTCTCAATTATGTTATTAGTGTTAGTCTTATCTAAACTTTATTCTAATGGTTTCGTTGGGTGACGGGTGTCGCTCTCATCCTTCGTCTACTCGTGGGCATTTACGTGCCCTGGATCTTCGTCTTCTTCGTCGCCCGTCGCCTTTTGGTAGAATGGTTTCAATTGTGAAATGTTGGCCACCCTCTTCTTATGCTCGCCGGATTTCACCAGCCGTACAATATTGGGGGACATGTATTTGACGACCCTGTAGGGGCCGTCAAATTTGGGTGCCAACTTTGCTGCGAAACCTTCGGCTGCGTTGGACAACTGATGCTGCCTCAACAGGACCATCGAATCCAGCGAAGGCCGCCACTCTCGTCTTTGCAAGTTCTAATACCGGCCCTGGTACTTTGATGCGTGCTGGAGGTTGCTGTGGACGATATCAAAAATTTCTTTTAGCCTATTCACCTTTGTCCTAGGGTCTAGCGCACTACTTGCGGTCCCCGGAGTCACCTGATCGTACAGAGCTGCGGGTAGGTTCCCTGCCCTGCATCAGGAAAGCGGGACTAAGGCCCGTTGAATCTGCCACGCTCCTGTTGGCCGCCAGCGAGATCTCGGGCAAGAGTTCGTCCCATGAACTCTGGTGGCCCTCAATAAATTGCGCTATCATGGTCTTTACAGTCCGTTTGGTCCTCTCAGTGAGATATTGGATCTCTACACCCAGGGACCCCAAACACGATTTGAAGCTCCGGCTTGTAAACTGTACCCCGTTGTCGCACACAAGCTTCCTATGTACCCCGATCCTACTTAGAATCCTCTCTCGAAACGCAGTCTGTAGGTGTGCTGTTGTGGCTCTCCTGAGAGGTACCAATTCAACCCACTTCGAGAAAGCGTCATGGAACACCAGTAGCATCGTGTTTCCATGTCTCGACCGTGGAAGGGTCCGACGAAGTCCGCGCAACGCACCGCCATCGGCTCTGCCACCTGCCTCGTCAGCATGCGACCAGCCGGTTTCAGTTGCTCACTCTTGAATTTTTGAGTTTTCGCAACATCTCACGTATCTGGCGGCATCGCGGAACATACCCGGCCAGTAGTACCGCTAGGCTAACCTCGACAACATTTTCCTGACACCTTGATGTCCTGCCGTGGGAGCATCATGACATTCCCTCAGTACCCTCTGGCGTTGACCACTGCCTACGCATAGTTTCCAGGGGATGTAGTCCTCATCGTCTATCCGGTGACCCGAATGCCTATATAGCTGTCCGTTTTCCTCGATGTAATCCGGGAACCTGATTGGCTCTTCGGCGATTCTGGCACGCATACTCGCGACCCATTTGCAGGGGGCCTCGGTCACCACTGCTTGCTGACAGGTCTCTAGAGGATGCCTCGATAGCGCATCGGCCACGACGTTGAGTTTCCCTCGTCGATAATGGACGTCGAATTGGAACTGTTGCAGTTCTAACGCCCATCGCGCGATTCTCGATCGAGTTGAGCACTTGAGTGCTAGATGGTCAGTTTTCACGTCGAACCGGTACCCTTCTAAGTATCAGCGCAACTTCCGGATCGACCACACTATTGCCAGGCACTCATTCTCAGTGGCGGAATAGTTCACCTCGGCCTTCAGTAACTTCCGGCTCGCATACGCTATCACTCGCTCTTGGCCATCAATCGCCTGCGTCAGCACTGCGCCGAGGCTATACTCACTCGCGTCAGTCTACAAGACAAACTTGGCGGAAAAGTCGGGGCAAGCCAACACAATGGGAAGTCGTCAAGCTATCCTTCAATTGACGCAATGCCTCGTCCTGTTCTTGCTCCCATGTCCGTTTCTGCCCCTTCCTTCAATTTGTCGGAACCGCCTCTACGCCCGAGACGGACAAGCTCGGGGTGGGCGCCTGCAAACGCTCGTACAGTTGGGAGCTCCAGAGATCAGGGTCCGACTTTTGATGTGGCCGCCGGCCAACGTCCGGTGGGACGCCCCATGATGGCGGCTCAAGAGTTTTAGTGTACTGAGATTGCAGCTCGGCCGCCATCCTGCACGTAGGTGGACAGCCGCTTACGTAGCTCCTCCACGCGCCCCGCTTTTTAGTGGCGATCGCCACTAACTCCTCTTTTCGTCGCTGGTGAATCCAACGGACGCCTACCCCCGGGTTTTGGCACTCACCTGCCTCCATCCTAAAGGATTTATTATGTACCTTCTTGGTAGCCAACGTCGCTGTTTCCCTCTCTTCCTGTTTTAGGGGCTGCGTCGGTCCCTTTATTATTTCTCTCCTTTTTTTGATGAGTTGGTGTCCTTGTCACTTTTACGCCGATCTTACTCAGCCACTTTTGTTCCTTTTAGTTTTCTCTTTATTTTGCCTTGATATCTTCCACCAAACAAAAATACAAAAAAATTCAAAAAAAAAATTTATTTTCTTTTGTTTTTAAAAAAACTCAACAAAAGGTAATTAAATTTTCCTTTTTACCGCCGGGAGTATAGGGTATGGCGGGACTGGTGAGGCAGCCCTTCTTGTTGTTCTCTTTGGTAGTACTCGCGTCCCCGACAGGGTGACCTCCAGCTGCTGACGTCTTCGTCTGACGAGTTGCTGATAATTTCGGGCTCCATCTGTAAATTCAGCTTATTGGTTAACTTACTCGTTACTTATTTGTTAATGCCCTATCCTCTCAGTGCGGCTCACATTTTACTAGGCCTATTCTCAATTATTTTATTAGTGTTAGTCTTATCTAAACTTTATTCTAATGGTTTCGTTGGGTGACGGGTGTCGCTCTCATCCTTCGTCTACTCGTGGGCATTTACGTGCCCTGGATCTTCGTCTTCTTCGTCGCCCGTCGCCTTTTGGTAGAATGGTTTCAATTGTGAAATGTTGGCCACCCTCTTCTTATGCTCGCCGGATTTCACCAGCCGTACAATATTGGGGGACATGTATTTGACGACCCTGTAGGGGCCGTCAAATTTGGGTGCCAACTTTGCTGCGAAACCTTCGGCAGCGTTGGACAACTGGTGCTGCCTCAACAGGACCATCGAATCCAGCGAAGGCCGCCATTCTCGTCTTCGAAAGTTCTAATACCGGCCCTGGTACTTTGATGCGTGCTGGAGGTTGCTGTGGACGATATCAAAAATTTCATTTAGCCTATTCACCTTTGTCCTAGGGTCTAGCGCACTACTTGCGGTCCCCGGAGTCCATGATCGTACAGAGCTGCGGGTAACCGAGGTTCCCTGCCCTGCATCAGGAAAGCGGGACTAAGGCCCGTTGTATCTGACACGCTCCTGTTGGCCGCCAGCGAGATCTCGGGCAAGAGTTCGTCCCATGAACTCTGGTGGCCCTCAATAAATTGCGCTATCATGGTCTTTACAGTCCGTTTGGTCCTCTCAGTGAGATATTGGATCTCTACACCCAGGGACCCCAAACACGATTTGAAGCTCCGGCTCGTAAACTGTACCCCGTTGTCGCACACAAGCTTCCTATGTACCCCGAACCTACTTAGAATCCTCTCTCGAAACGCAGTCTGTAGGTGTGCTGTTGTGGCTCTCCTGAGAGGTACCAATTCCACCCACTTTGAGAAAGCGTCATGGAACACCAGTAGCATCGTGTTTCCATGTCTCGACCGTGGAAGGGTCCGACGAAGTCCGCGCAACGCACCGCCATCGGCTCTGCCACCTGCCTCGTCAGCATGCGACCAGCCGGTTTCAGTTGGTCACTCTTGAATTTTTGAGTTTTCGCAACATCTCACGTATCTGGCGGCATCGCGGAACATACCCGGCCAGTAGTACCGCTAGGCTAACCTCGACACCGTTTTCCTGACACCTTGATGTCCGGCCGTGGAAGCATCATGACATTCCCTCAGTACCGTCTGGCCGTACCACTGCCTACGCATAGTTTCCAGGGGATGTAATCCTCATCGTCTATCCGGTGACCCGAATGCCTATATAGCTGTCCGTTTTCCTCGATGTAATCCGGGAACTTGGTTGGCTCTTCGGCGATTCTGGCACGCATACTCGCGACCCATTTGCAGGGGGCCTCGGTCACCACTGCTTGCTGACAGGTCTCTAGAGGATGCCTCGATAGCGCATCGGCCACGACGTTGAGTTTCCCGCGTCGATAATGGACGTTAAATTGGAACTGTTGCAGTTCTAACGCCCATCGCGCGATTCTCGATCGAGTTGAGCACTTGAGTGCTAGATGGTCAGTTATCACGTCGAACCGGTACCCTTCTAAGTATCAGCGCAACTTCCGGATCGACCACACTATTGCCAGGCACTCATTCTCAGTGGCGGAATAGTTCACCTCGGCCTTCAGCAACTTCCGGCTCGCATACGCTATCACTCGCTCTTGGCCATCAATCGCCTGCGTCAGCACTGCGCCGAGGCTATACTCACTCGCGTCAGTCTACAAGACGAACTTGGCGGAAAAGTCTG
The DNA here is from genome assembly GCF_030788295.1 of Drosophila virilis. Taxonomy (NCBI): domain Eukaryota; kingdom Metazoa; phylum Arthropoda; class Insecta; order Diptera; family Drosophilidae; genus Drosophila; species Drosophila virilis. The sequence goes on from NW_027212861.1 coordinate 270,456, forward strand.
GGCAAGCCAACACAATGGGAAGTCGTCAAGCTATCCTTCAATTGACGCAATGCCTCGTCCTGTTCTTGCTCCAATGCCCATTTCTGCCCCTTCCTTCAATTTGTCGGAACCGTCTCTACGCCCGAGACGGACAAGCTAGGGGTGGGCGCCTGCAAACACCCGTACAGTTGGGAGCTCCAGAGGTCAGGCTCCGACTTTTGATGTGGCCGCCGGCCAACGTCCGGCGGGACGCCCCATGATGGCGGCGCAAGAGTTTTAGTGTACTGCGATTGCAGCTCGGCCGCCATCCTGCACGTAGGTGGACAGCCGCTTACGTAGCTCCTCCACGCGCCCCTCTTTTTAGTGGCGATCGCCACTAACTCCTCTTTTCGTCGCTGGTGAATCCAACGGACACCTACCCCCGTGTTTTGGCACTCACCTGCCTCCATCCTTTCTTATGTACCTTCTTGGTAGCCGACGTCGCTGTTTCCCTCTCTTCCTGTTTTAGGGGCTGCGTCGGTCCCTTTATTATTTCTCTCCTTTTTTTGATGAGTTGGTGTCTTTGTCACTTTTACGCCGATCTTACTCAGCCACTTTTGTTCCTTTTAGTTTTCTCTTTATTTTGCCCTGATATCTTCCACCAAACAAAAATACAAACAAATTCAAAAAAAAAAATTTTATTTGCTTTTGTTTTTAAAAAAACTCAACAAAAGGTAATTAAATTTTCCTTTTTACTTTTTCATTCGCATTCAATTAAAATGCGACCATCCTCACTACCACCGACAATTGTACTGACGAATTCAACTTTCACCGCGCGTGACTTGAATTCGTCCCACCGTACAGCCGCTGCCACGACGCCTTAACGGCCCTTCGATGCCGACGTCGACTGCGCAGCGCGTTTGTGCACCCGTGTGCGAGCGTTATGTTTTCGTCTCCTTGCTTTTCTAGATTTTCGCAAGCATTTTCGTCACTAAATTTTGCACGTTTTCATTTTCTGCCTTTGTCTAACACGGAATAAAAATGTTCGCTGGGGTATACTGGACTCCTTTATCCCCTTGTTTTATATTTCACACATATACCATATCCTCATTCTCTTGTCCACTAGGGTACTTTCCTAATAGAGTATACCCGACTGAAAATACTCCTTTTAAAAAAAACCTTATTTTCTCTTGAAAAAACCTTTTTTGGCATGCTTGCGGGCTTTAACACGCTGACATGCCACCCCCTAAACGCCTCTGGTCCCTGTTCGGGCGCCACTTGTAAAGATGCTACTGCCCGGGGTATAACTTTCAGTCTTACCAGGTCTAGCGAGTTACAAGATATTTATAATTTCGCTGGGAGGAAGGGCTTAAGGGGGAGGGGGTGAGTATCGTGACCAGACCAAGCTTAGCTCTATTTCTGCACGCCTACACTATCGGGCCATGGCCTCGTACCAAATACACTAGCGGGCCGTGGCCTTCCACCAACTCCACTCAAAACTCTCTATCGGGCCGTGGCCTCGTCGCACTACTCTATCGGGTCGGTAATGCCCACCCCGGGGCCACAATCTCGTACCACATGCTCCTGATCGAGGTTCGGTCGAACACCGGTTAATTCCGATGTTAAGGTAAGCCAGGTTAGCAGAAAACAAAGAATTGTTGGGTTTCTTCTCGATAATTATAACATATGCACTTTATTCACTCCTCACTTTTACTACTTTATAGTACCTCACGAGCTAACGACGTCTAGCGTCCCTTAGCGTTCGTTTCCAAGTCCCGGCGCGATCGCCGGAACACCATGCGTTTGCCTCGCCGCGAGCTTTCGTAACTTCGCCTCGAAGCTTTCGCTCTTCGCCGCCGAATTGGAGTTGTGCTCTCGAATGCGGTGTTGAGCAACCTATCAATAACGCACGGTTGCAGCGACGGCCGGAGGTTAAATTCAAATTCGCTCTTCTAACTTTCGTGACTCCTTGCCTCCTTACTCACTAATATAATTGGTGATTATAATATAATTAAAACTTATATAATAAGTATTAGGCTTATATATAAATAATAAGGGTTATAATATTGTCGGCTCCTTTTCTCTTATATAACTAATATAATTGGTGATTATAATATAATTAATACTTAGATAATAAGTATTAGTCTTATATATAAGTAATAAGGGTTATAATATTTTCGGCTCCTTGCCTCTTATATAACTTATATCACCAGCGGCTCCTCGCCGTGATTTGGCCACGGGAACGATGGCTCCTCGCCAAGAAAACTGCGGGGCGGCGGATCTCAGTAGCCGTCTCACCCCCCCTTCGTCCTCGTGGTCGAACCACTAATCCTCCGACCCCTTTCGAAAGATTGCGTCAGACGACTCGGCGCTGGCTGTGGACACGGGCGAGTTCGCCGCGTCCTTGCTGCCGAGACGGCGCTCCTCCACGACCATCTGGCAGAGCGCAATCGGTATCGGCCAGGATTCGGGATGTCCTACTCGAGAAGCGATCTCGCAGCGGCGGATATCCTTCCCGAGCTGGGAAGGACCCTTCTGGCGCTCGCGGGGCGAACGCGGGGCTAACGTGGAACGCGCCGCTGCGATCCTCCTGGTTTCTCGATCTCCGCACGAACCCTCTTCGTGGCCAACGAGGATGCTCCCTCGGGACTGGGTAGGTGTTGGCCTCCACTCCGACCACGCTTGTCCCAGGCGGCTCTCCGTCGGCGATGGCGGCTGCGTCGACGCTTTCCGCCTGGGCCTTCTTCGGCACCCCCCCATTCGCGCTTTGCAAGGTTAGGAATGACGCCTCCACGATCATTGTCGTGATCTCGACTGCCATTATCATGACCATCCCGTCCAGCCCCCGGCTCCCGGCCCGGAGAAAGGCTCGGTGTCTCCGCTGCTGACGTCTTCGTCTGACGAGATGCTGATAATTTCCATCTGTAAATTCAGCTTATTGGTTAACTTACTCGTTACTTATTTGTTAATGCCCTATCCTCTCAGTGCGGCTCACATTTTACTAGGCCCATTCTCAATTATGTTATTAGTGTTAGTCTTATCTAAAGTTTATTCTAATCGTTTCGTTGGGTGACGGGTGTCACTCTCGTCCTTCGCCTACTCGTGGGCATTTACGTGCCCTGGATCTTCGTCTTCTTCGTCGCCCGTCGCCTTTTGGTAAAATCGTTTCAATTGCGAAATGTTGGCCACCCTCTTATGCTCGCCGGATTTCACCAGCCGCACAATATTGGGAGACATGTATTTGACGACCCTGTAGGGTCCGTCAAATTTGGGTGCCAACTTTGCTGCGAAACCTTCGGCTGCGTTGGACAACTGGTGCTGCCTCAACAGGACCATCGAATCCAGCGAAGGCCACCACTCTCGTCTTCGCAAGTTGTAATACCGGCCCTGGTACTTTGATGCGTGCTGTAGGTTGCTGTAGACGATATCAAAAATTTCTTTTAGCCTATTCGCCTTAGTCCTAGGGTCTAGCGCACTACTTGCGGTCCCCGGAGTCACCTGATCGTACAGAGCTGCGGGTTACCGAGGTTCCCTGCCCTGCATCAGGAAAGCGGGACTAAGGCCCGTTGTATCTGCCACGCTCCTGTTGGCCGCCAGCGAGATCTCGGGCAAGAGTTCGTCCCATGAACTCTGGTGGCCCTCAATAAATTGCGCTAACATGGTCTTTACAGTCCGTTGGGTCCTCTCAGTGAGATATTGGATCTCTACACCCAGGGACCCCAAACACGATTTGAAGCTCCGGCTCGTAAACTGTACCCCGTTGTCGCACACAAGCTTTCTAGGTACCCCGAACCTACTTAGAATCCTCTCTCAAAACGAAGTCTGCTGCTGTGGCTCTCCTGAGAGGTACCAATTCCACCCACTTCGAGAAAGCGTCATGGAACACCAGTAGCATCGTGTTTCCATGTCTCGACCGTGGAAGGGTCCGACGAAGTCCACGCAACGCACCGCCATCGGCTCTCCAACCTGCCTCGTCAGCATGCGACCCGCCGGTTTTCCTGACACCTAGATGTCCGCCGTGGGAGCATCATGACATTCCCTCAGTATCCTCTGGCGTTGACCACTGCCTACGCATAGTTTCCAGGGGAAACGTTTATCCGGTGACCCGAATAGTACCTATATAGCTGTCCGTTTTCCTCGATGTAATCCGGGAACTTGGTTGGCTCTTCGGCGATTCTGGCGCGCATACTCGCGACCCACTTGCATGCTGACAGGTCTCTAGAGGAAGCCTCGATAGCGCATCGGCCACGACATTGAGCTTCTCTCGTCGATAATGGACGTCAAATTGGAACTGTTGCAGTTCTAACGCCCATCGCACGATTCTTCCGGACGGACTCTCGATCGAGTTGAGCCACTTGAGTGCTAGATGGTCAGTTATCACGTCGAACCGGTACCTTTCTAAGTATTAGCCAACACAGGGGCAGTCGTCAAGCTATCCTTCAATTGATGCAATTCCTCCTCCTGTTCTTGCTCCCATGCCCATTTCTGACCCTTCCTTAAGAGCGCTGTGGGTGGCTGTACTTGCGTCGCGAAGTTAGGGACGAAGCGCCTGTACCATGATGCCATCCCGAGACACTGCCGCAGTTCTTTGCAATTTGGCCCTCAAGCTACGTTTCGCCTCCACTTTCTCCGGATCAGTACGTATTCCTTCCCCGCAAATCACATGTCCTAGGTGGACGAACCTCTCCCGGAAGAAGCTGCATTTTTTCCTATTTAACCTGAGATTGGCTGCCATTACCCGGCGGAATACCGCCTTCAAATTCTCTTCTCATTCTCATTTTCATTCACATTCAATCTTAAAATGCAACCATCCTCACTGCCCCCGACAACTGTGCTGATGAATTCAACTTTCACCGCGCGTGATTTGAACTCGTCCCACCGTACAGCCGCTGCCACGACGCCTTAACGGCCCTTCGACGCCGACGTCGACTGCGCCGCGCGTTTGTGTTCCCGTGTGCGAGCGTGATCTCGAAGTCGCCCGTCTGTCGCGCGCGAGCTGCTCTTTTACGACCAACCGTTATGTTTTCGCCTCCTTGCTTTGCGTGCTAGATTTTTGCAAGCATTTTCGTCACTCAAAGTCTGCACGTTTTCATTATCTGCCTTTGCATAACACAGGGAATAAAAATGTTCGCTGGGGTATACTGGACTACTTTATCCCCTTGTTTTATATTTCACACATATACCATATCCTCATTCTCTTGTTCTCCGCTAGGGTACTTTCCCTCTAGGGTATACCTGACTTAAAATACCTCTTCTAAAAATAAACAATTTTTTCTTGAAAAAACCTTTTTGGGCATGCTTGCGGGCTTTAATACGCTGACATGCCACCCCCTAAACGCCTTTGGTCCCTGCTCGGGCGCCACTTGTAAAGATGCTACTGGCCGGGGTATAACTCTCAGTCTTACCAGGTCTAGCGAGTTACAAGATATTTATAATTTCGCTGGGAGGAAGGGCTTAAGGGGGAGGGGGGTGAGTTTCCTGACCAGACCAAGCCTAGCTCTATTTCTGCACGCCTACACTACCGGTCCGTGGCTTCGTACCAACTACACTAGCGGGCCGTGGCCTCGCATCAACTCCACTACCCAAACTTTCCATCGGGCCGTGGCCTCGTACCACTACTCTACCGGGCCGTGGCCTCGTACCACTACTCTACCGGGCCGTGGCCTCGTACCACTACTCTATCGGTCCATAGCCTCGTACCACTTCTCTATCGGGCCGGAGCCTCGCGCCAACTACACCAGCGGGCCGTGGCCTCGCACTTCCACTACCCAAATTCTCTAACGGGACGTGGCCTCGTACCACTACTCTCAATTCTCACAATTCCGTACCACATGCTCCTGATCGAGGTCAGGTCGAACACCGGTTAATTCCGATGTAAAGGTAAGCCAGGTTACCTGAAAACAAAGAATTGTTCGGTTTCTTCTCGATAATTATAGCATATGCACTTTATTCACCCCTGGCTTATTGCTACTTTATAGTAACTCACGAGCTTAACCCTGCCGCACTGTTTTCTGGCTCCCTAGCGCAACGCTGTACACTCTATGACCTTCCTCGTCTCACAATGCACGTCTACTCACCCTTAGCGTTCGTTTCCAAGTCGCCTCGGAGCTTTCGCTCTTCGCCGCCGAATTGGAGTTGCGCTCTCGAATGCGGTGTTGAGCAACCGATCAACAACACACAGTTGCAGCGACGGCCGGCGGTTAAATTCAAATTCGCTCTTCTAACTTTCGTGACACCTTGCCTCTTTACTCACTAATATAATTGGTGATTATAGTATAATTAAAACTTATAAGTATTAGGCTTATATATAAATAATAAGGGTTATAATATTGTCGGCTCCTTTTCTCTTATATAACTAATATAATTGGTGATTATAATATAATTAATACTTAGCGGCTCCTCGCCGTGATTTGGCCACGGGAACGATGGCTCCTCGCCAAGAAAACTGTGGGGCGGCGGACCTCTGTAGCCGCCTTACAGACTCTATTGCGTCGAAGAGCAAATTGAAGCAGGGTTAACAAATGATGTGCTATGCGGTACATCATCCAGTTGGGATTGAATGTACAACTTGATACTTGTCTTCCACCTCTGCACGTCCATTGTCCTGAGGATCTTCTCAAAACTTCCTTAGTGTATATCTCCAACATATGCAAGCGTAATTGTAGCTCGTCGTTTGACAATTTTTTTCACTGCCATTGACCTCAGTAGGGTATTCTTTTATTACATATACACATAGTTATTTTTAATTGATTGTATATTTTTTTTTAAAGTGTTAAGCTTTCAAAAAGAATATAAATATTTGTTTATATATATATATATATATATATATTTATGTATTTTTTTGTTTTGTTTTACCTATCAAGCCATTTTGAAAAATTTGTTTTTTTTTTTTTAAATAAAAAATGTAAAATTGCAAGAGAATTACTTAAGTTAATAGTAATAATAAGAATAATAAAAGGGTTTTCCCTATTTTTATACTCTTGCAGAGGGTATTATAATTTTGTCGTGAAATGTGTAACGCATAGAAGGAGACATCTCCGACCCCATAAAGTATATATATTCTTGATCAGCATCAACAGCCGAGACGATATAGTCATGTCCATCTGTCCATCTGACCGTCTGTCTGTCTGTATATCTCTATGCGAATTAGCCTCTAAGTTTTAAAGCTATCCTAATGAAACTTTGCGGAAATCCCTGTTTCTATTGCACGCAGCACATATGTCACCTGTCATTAGAGCGGTCGAAAATTAATTTGTTGTGTAGAAAACTTTTTTATCATTCAAGATATTTTGATTAAACACGGTATTTAGAAGTTTTTCTATGCTCCCTACGCTACTGCAAAATCTTATTTACATCGGATTACTATATATATATATATCTGCCATAGGAACGATTGGTCGAAAACTAGGTTTTTGATTAAAAACCTTTTTTGTTTATCAAGATATCTTGCCTAAACTCGGCATTCTTTATTTTCCCTGTGCTTCTTAGATACGGGGAAAGCAGAATAAGCATTATGAAAAGGTTGAGTCTGCAAGGGTATTAGATCTTAGGCGTGCCGAAGATAACCTTTCTTTCTCGTTTTTGTTTGTTATTTTTTTTATATTTTTTTGTTTTTTTTTGAATAATAAAATATTTTTGAAAGTAATGAATGTAGTATCTAAAAAAGTTATATTTATGTGGTTATATATGTAAAGAATATATATAATTAAGTTTTACACGTTCAGTTACTATAAAAAAATATATATCAATTTATTATTTTCACTAACGGCTTCTTCTGTTGAGTACATTCAGATTTGCTTCCCGAACATGAACTGATTTTTCTAACTGTTGCGGTCGCTTAGCAAACTTCGCTTTGAAAGAGTTCGAGTCAAAATTTAGTGAAGTTTTAGCTGCGTCAGCAATTATGCGTTGGATAGTGCTCTGATGGGAACATTGACAGCGGCGTGATCTTTAGGGTGAATTGTTTATGTCCACCAAGGGGGACAGTTTGATCTTGATCAATGTCGATGTTATCACCAGGCTGTTCGTTTACAATATTAGAAATGTTTATACTTGTGCTTGTGATTATGTGCTAACTTATGTTAAAGGGTGGGTGCGACAATGGATATGTCACTCTCGCAACCATTAGAAAAGTGCCCGTCCGCAGGTGTTTTAGTTTGAGTATAGTGTAACATTTTCTTCTTTTACAATTGGTGTATCTCCTATCATTGTAGGTGTTTCTTCTATTTTGGGTTTTTATATTTTATAATTAATTTCATAGGTATGCTTTTGAACTTATATGTTAAATACAGTGTTAAACTTATTAATATGATTCCAAATATGGTTTTTGTAATTATCGGGAATACATTATTACATATTGTGTGTTCATTTATAATTTGTTTCGTTTGTACATATGAAAGTGGTTCTTATTTTATAACATCATTACTTACGTAAATGCTTTGAGCTTAATCTAACATATTGTTTGAAATTGAAATTTCATTAATTTGCAGTGAACAATTATTATATTGTTTCCTTCTATTGTTATTTCATTATTTATACAACTATGATTTAATATAGTTTTTGGTAAATTCCATGTTAAAATTATATTTGGTTCTACGTAGTTGATATGAAAATTTTAGTATAACAACATTCTGATGTTATTTGGTTTAAAATTCCTGTCAAACATTCATTATTAATTATTTTTTTTGTTTCTTTGCTATAAACTTTTTTGTCTTGGGTAAAATATTTCTCATGAGCTATTTCTGTCAAAATGTTGTTATTATTTCTCGAGGAATATGGGATATTATCAGTATTTCGTTTGTATCTGATTTAAACCAAGTGGAAGTTTTTTCTCAGAATTAACATGCAGCAAATAGTAATGTTTTAGTAATTTCGGGTTAAAAATGCCTAATCTTGTGAGCTGCTCCCATCTCAATGTCTTTTATATATTCTGTAAAGCGTTGTAAGTTAAATATAAGGATATCTAATTTCTTTCCTTTTTGTTTCTCTTGATCTTGTTCTTTGATGATTTTTAATCCTTTGTTTATAGCTTCTATTATGTGATTTAATTCGTTTTGTCTTCTTGATCTTATGTTCCAAATAAGTATTTATATACTGTTCCTACTAAATTAACTTAACCTCTTTTGCTGCGTTTGGCTATTTTTAAGCCGTTTATTTCTTTGTTTAATTTTTCTACCAGGTATTCGATTTGTATTATTATATTATATGCTTTACTTTGTTCAATTAAGTTGAACCGTTAAACAGTGGAATTCGTGATCTCTCGGAATGTCTATGGTTCCTGTTTTAAATATAAGATAGCCGTTGTGGCTTTGATAGGATTAATTTCAATGCTTTGTGCATTTATATTGTTTACAGTTATTGATAGTAATATTATAATAAATAGTTTAAGCTGGTGCTTGTATGTTTTGATCGCTGTCTGCTGTTGACCTGTAATTGTTATATTTGCTTTGATTAGTCTTCCTTTTCTTTTTGAATTTGGTTTTGTAATGTGTTATTTTCCTGCCTCTGTATGTTTCCTCAAAATGTATGTCGTCGATCTGTCTTAGTTCTCCTGTTTTCTTGAACGGGGTTGTCGTCTTTGATTTAACTAATGGTGAGTGTTTGTATCTAGTGTCAATTTCATAACTTATTTTTTTTTTTGTTGAGGTTATTTATTAGTTTTTCTTTATTAGCTTGAGTGTCATACTCTGGTGTACCTGTGTATATGAATATCTCCGCTGGTGTTCTGTTAGTCGTTTTGTGCTTTGTTTTATGATTGTACGTGTAGAGTATAGTTTCAAATTTAGTAAGTTTATTTTCGACGTCTGAGTCGCTGTTAATGATTCCTAATTTTTCGTTAACTGTCTTGTGAAATCGTTATATGTCGGATATACCATTTTGACTAGTGCTTATATTAATATTTACTGCTTCTGATTTTAGCCATAATTGTAAAGCTGTGCACATAAAAGCTGAGTCTTTGTCTTGTAAGGTAGCTTCTGGCCGGGGTATAATTCTCAGTCTTACCAGGTCTAGCGAGTTACAAGTTACCTAAATACTCTATCTTTCTGCCGGGCCGTGACATCGTACCACTATGCTAGCGGGCCGTGGCCTCGCACCAACTACACTAGCGGGCCGTGGTCTCGCACCAACTACACTAACGGGCCGTGGCCTCGCACCAACTCCACTACCTTAACACCAACCGGCAATGCCCACCCCAGAGCCACAATCTCGTACCGCATGCCCCTCGTTCGAGGCTAGGTTGAACACCGGTTAGTTCCGAGGTTAAGGTAAGCCGAGTTACCGGGAAACAGGGACTAATCCAATACTTTCTACATAATTAAACGTTAGCACTTTATTCACTATTTTCCATTCCGACCTTATCGTAAATCCTAAGCTAAACCCTGCCGCACTGTTTTCTGGAGCCCTAGCGCTCCACTATATCATCTATGACTTCGTTTATCTCGCGCAGCACTTCTACTCACCCTTAACGGTCGATCACAAGTGCCGGCACGCTCGCCGGCAAGCCATGCGCTCGCTTCGGCTGCTCAATTTCGCCGCGAGCTTTCGCAACGAAGCTTTCGCTCTTCGCCGCCGAATTGAAGTTGCGCTCTCAAAGACGGTGTTGAGCAACCGATCGACAACGCACGGTTGCAGCGGCGGCCGGCGGTTAAATTCAAATTCACTATTTAAGTCAATTATAATATTCGCGGCTCCTTGCCTCTTTGCTACTAATCGAACTGCTTATATTACTGATGGCTCCTTGCCTCTTATTTCACTAAGATCTTAACCTAATATAATTAATACTTATAACTAAAGAAAATTAATGCGTTGTCCCGCCAGCGGCTCCTTGCCGTAATTTTGCCAAAGGGATGACGGCTCCTTGCCGTGAAAACTATGGGGTGGCTGGTCTCCTTAGCCGCCTCACACCTCCTCCTCACTTCGGACAGGTTGCGGTCACGTCGCCTTTCGCGTTCAGCGTAACGCTGTACTCGCTCTCCCCGTCGGACACGTGAAACCGAGTACGTCGGCACCGGAAGCGGCGGATTCGCGCCTCTCTGGCGATTAGGTCCACCACGCCCGACGACAACGGTGTTCCAAGAGGAAACACCTTCCAGCCTGAGGGGGTGGAATCGGGCACGGGTTCCTCGACGGGGCCCTCCGGTTTTATCCCAACGTCAGCACTGTGGGCGATCGCCTCGACCTCGGTGTCGGGTTTCTTTGGGTGGCTCTCCGGTGTGACCCTCACGTCGGCACTGCGGGCGACCGTGTCGACCTCGGTGTCGGGTTCCTCTTCCAGCACTGAGTCCAGGCTAGTGTCCCACCCGTCGATGCCGTCGAAAAGGGCCACTACGTCCTCCCACAACTCGCTCTCCATGGGAGTCTTTAGAGCCATGGGGGAGGAATCCTGGGTTGAACTCGAAAGTTTGGGCGACGAAGCCGTCACCACCGCGTCCTCTTCCTCGGCCCAGACTTCATCCCGGCCTTCCTGGCGAACCGTGAAGGAACCTTTTCGGGATGGCGCCTTGCCTTCTTGGCCGAACCAGGCGTCTTCTAACTCCCGCCGTGCGATGGTGTCGGGTGTCTCGGCGCGGGAAACAGGCACGACCGCGGGCATCTCGTCCTCGTCGTCGAGCCACTCCTCCTCCGATTCCTTAGGAAAGGTTTCGTTTGGCACCTCGGCGAGGGTTGGGGAAACGGCCGAGTTCGCCGCGTCCTTGGTGCTGAGATTGTGCTCCTCCACGACCATCTGGCAGACCGCAATCGGTATCGGCCAGGGTTCGGGATGCCCTCCTCGAGAAGCGATATCGCAGCGGCGGTTATCCTTTCCGAGCTGGGAAGGACCCTCCTGGCGCTCGCGCGGCGAACGCGGCACGCGCCGCTGCGATCCTACTGGTTTCTCGATCTCCGCACGAACCCGCTTCGTGGCCAACGAGGATGCTTCCTCGGGACTGGGTCGGTGTTGGCCTCCACTCCGACCACGCTTGCCCCGGGCGGCTCTCCGTCGGCGATGGCGGCTGCTTCGGCGCTGTCCGCCTGGGCCTTTTTCGGCACCCCCCCATTCGCGCTTTGCAAGGTTAAGACGGGGTTTGTCGGTACCCGTGGGGGTACATTCGGTAGGTAGCGCAGCGTTATTCGGGGAAACTGGCTGTCCGGATCTACCTCTAGACGGTGGGTGGCGAAGCGGCGACGGAATGCCGGTTCGTCCTCCTCGTCCTCTGTTGACGGTCTGTTGTTCCTCGTCCATCTCGCCGGTCGCGGTTGGGGTTGCCGGCCCCGATGACTGTGCCGTGTGGGATGCGAGGGGCGGAGATGGGGGCTCTTCCGCGTACGGTGGCGAGTTTCGTGCGAATGGCGCCTCCACGAATATTGTCGTGATCTCGACTGTCATTATCATGACCATCCCGTCCAGCCCCCGGCTCCCGGCTCAGAGAAAGGCTCGGTGTCTCCACTGCTGACGTCTTCGTCTAACTAGATGCTGATAATTTCCATCTGTAAATTCAGCTTATTGGTTAACTTACTCGTTACTTATTTGTTAATGCCCTATCCTCTCAGCGCGGCTCACATTTTACTAGGCCCATTCTAAATTATGTTAGCCTTATCTAAACTTTATTCAAATGGTTTCGTTGGGTGACGGGTGTCGCTCTCATCCTTCGTCTACTCGTGGGCATTTACGTGCCCTGGATCTTCGTCTTCTTCGTCGCCCGTCGCCTTTTGGTAGAATGGTTTCAATTGCGAAATGTTGGCCACCCTCTTCTTATGCTCGCCGGATTTCACCAGCCGTACAATATTGGGAGACATGTATTTGACGACCCTGTAGGGTCCGTCAAATTTGGGTGCCAACTTTGCTGCGAAACCTTCGGCTGCGTTGGACAACTGGTGCTGCCTCAACAGGACCATCGAATCCAGCGAAGGCCGCCACTCTCGTCTTCGCAAGTTGTAATACCGGCCCTGGTACTTTGATGCGTGCTGTAGGTTGCTGTAGACGATATCAAAAATTTCTTTTAGCCTATTCGCCTTAGTCCTAGGGTCTAGCGCACTACTTGCGGTCCCCGGAGTCACCTGATCGTACAGAGCTGCGGGTAACCGAGGTTCCCTGCCCTGCATCAGGAAAGCGGGACTAAGGCCCGTTGAATCTGCCACGCTCCTGTTGGCCGCCAGCGAGATCTCGGGCAAGAGTTCGTCCCATGAACTCTGGTGGCCCTCAATAAATTGCGCTATCATGGTCGTTACAGTCCGTTTGGTCCTCTCAGTGAGATATTGGATCTCTACACCCAGGGACCCCAAACACGATTTGAAGCTCCGGCTTGTAAACTGTACCCCGTTGTCGCACACAAGCTTTCTAGGTACCCCGAACCTACTTAGAATCCTCTCTCAAAACGAAGTCTGCTGCTGTGGCTCTCCTGAAAGGGACCAATTCCACCCACTTCGAGAAAGCGTCATGGAACACCAGTAGCATCGTGTTTCCATGTCTCGACCGTGGAAGGGTCCGACGAAGTCCACGCAACGCACCGCCATCGGCTCTGCAACCTGCCTCGTCAGCATGCGAACCGCCGGTTTTCCTGACACCTTGATGTCCGCCGTGGGAGCATCATGACTTTCCCTCAGTACCCTCTGGCGTTGACCACTGCCTACGCATAGTTTCCAGGGGAAACGTTTATCCGGTGACCCGAATAGTGCCTATATAGCTGTCCGTTTTCCTCGATGTAATCCGGGAACTTGGTTGGCTCTTCGGCGATTCTGGCACGTTTACTCGCGACCCATTTGCATGCTGACAGGTCTCTAGAGGAATCCTCGATAGCGCATCGGCCACGACATTGAGCTTCTCTCTGCTATGCCTCCTCCTGTTCTTGCTCCCATGCCCATTTCTGACCCTTCCTTAAGAGCGCTGTGGGTGGCTCTGGTCCTGCTCGGGCGCCACTTGTAAAGATGCTACTGGCCGGGGTATAACTCTCAGTCTTACCAGGTCTAGCGAGTTACAAGATATTTATAATTTCGCTGGGAGAAATGGCTTAAGGAGGAGGGGGGTGAGTTTCCTGACCAGACCAAGCCTAGCTCTATTTCTGCACGCCTACACTACCGGTAAGGTACTTATATGTTAAATACAGTGTTAAACTTATTAATATGATTCCAAATATGGTTTTTGTAATTATCGGGAATACATTATTACATATTGTGTGTTCATTTATAATTTGTTTCGTTTGTACATATGAAAGTGGTTCTTATTTTATAACATCATTACTTACGTAAATGCTTTGAGCTTAATCTAACATATTGTTTGAAATTGAAATTTCATTAATTTGCAGTGAACAATTAAAGATTTTTATTATATTGTTTCCTTCTATTGTTATTTCATTATTTATACAACTATGATTCAATATAGTTTTTGGTAAATTCCATGTTAAAATTATATTTGGTTCTACGTAGTTGATTTGAAAATTTTAGTATAACAACATTCTGATGTTATTTGGCTTAAAATTCCTGTCAAACATTCATTATTACTTATTTTTTTTGTTTCTTTGCTATAAACTTTTTTGTCTTGGGTAAAATATTTCTCATGAGCTATTTCTGTCAAAATGTTGTTATTATTTCTCGAGGAATATGGGATATTATCAGTATTTCGTTTGTATCTGATTTAAACCAAGTGGAAGTTTTTTCTCAGAATTAACATGCAGCAAATAGTCATGTTTTAGTAATTTCGGGTTAAAAATGCCTAATCTTGTGAGCTGCTCCCATCTCAATGTCTTCTATATATTCTGTAAAGTGTTGTAAGTTAAATATAAGGATATCTAATTTCTTTCCTTTTTGTTTCTCTTGATCTTGTTCTTTCATGATTTCAATCATTTGTTTATAGCTTCTATTATGTGATTTAATTCGTTTTGTCTTCTTGATCTAATGTTCCAAATAAGTATTTATATACTGTTCCTACTAAATTAACTAAACCTCTTTTGCTGCGTTTGGCTATTTTTAAGCCGTTTATTTCTTTGTTTAATTTTTCTACCAGGTATTCGATTTGTATTATTATATTATATGCTTTACTTTGTTCAATTAAGTTGAACCGTTACACAGTGGAATTCGTGATCTCTCGGAATGTCTATGGTTCCTGTTTTAAATATAAGATAGCCGTTATGGCTTTGATAGGATTAATTTCAATGCTTTGTGCATTTATATTGTTTACAGTTATTGATAGTAATATTATAATAAATAGTTTAAGCTGGTGCTTGTATGTTTTGATCGCTGTCTGTTGTTGACCTGTAATTGTTATATTTGCTTTGATTAGTCTTCCTTTTCTTTTTGAATTTGGTTTTGTAATGTGTTATTTTCCTGCCTCTGTATGTTTCCTCAAAATGTATGTCGTCGATCTGTCTTAGTTCTCCTGTTTTCTTGAACGGGGTTGTCGTCTTTGATTTAACTAATGGTGAGTGTTCGTTTTTTGTTGAGGTTATTTATTAGTTTTTCTTTATTAGCTTGAGTGTCATACTCTGGTGTACCTGTGTATATGAATTTCTCCGCTGGTGTTTTGTTAGTCGTTTTGTGCTTTGTTTTATGATTGTACGGGTAGAGTATAGTTTCAAATTTAGTAAGTTTATTTTCGACGTCTGAGTCGCTGTTAATGATTCCTAATTTTTCGTTAACTGTCTTGTGAAATCGTTATATGTCGGATATACCAATTTTACTAGTGATTATATTAATATTTACTGTTTCTGATTTTAGCCATAATTGTAAAGCTGTGCACATAAAAGCTGAGTCTTTGTCTTGTAAGGTAGCTTCTGGCCGGGGTATAGTTCTCAGTCTTACCAAGTCTAGCGAGTTACAAGTTAATTATAATTTCGCTGGGAGAGATGGCTTAAAGGGGGGGGGGGGGGGGGTGAGTATCCTGACCAAACCAAACCCAGGTCTACCTCTACACACCTACACCATCGGGCCGTGCCCTCGTACCACCTATGCTAGCAGGCCGTGGCCTCGCTCCAACCACACTAGCGGTCCGTGGCCTCGCACCATCCCACTACCTAAACACCAACCGGCAATGCCCACCCCGGAGCCACAATCTCGTACCGCATGCCCCTCGTTCGAGGTTAAGTCGAACACCGGTTAGTTCCGAGGTTAAGGTAAGCCAGGTTACCAGGAAACAGGGACTAATCCAATATTTTCTAGATAATTACAACGTTGGCACCGGCAAGCCATGCGCTCGCTTCGGCTGCTCAATTTCGCCGCGAGCTTTCGCAACATCGCCTCGGAGCTTTCGCTCTTCGCCGCCGAATTGAAGTTGCGCTCTCAAAGACGGTGTTGAGCAACCGAGGCCGGCGGTTAAATTCAAATTCACTATTTAAGTCAATTATAATATTCGCGGCTCCTTGCCTCTTTGCTACTAATCGAACTGCTTATATTACTGATGGCTCCTTGCCTCTTATTTCACTAAGATCTTAACCTAATATAATTAATACTTATAACTAAAGAAAATTAATGCGTTGTCCCGCCAGCGGCTCCTTGCCGTAATTTGGCCAAAGGGATGACGGCTCCTTGCCGTGAAAACTGTGGGTTGGCTGGTCTCCTTAGCCGCCTCACAGTCTGCTTTTATTTCGATGGGTTTACCCATTTGGTTGAACACTTGTATTAGAGCTCGTTTGGTTTCTAACCAGTTTCTAATTTTTATTTCTATTAATGATGCAAATTTTGAATAGATATCAATGCAAGATAAAAATTGTTTATCTCCTACTATGTGAAAATCCATTACATATTTTTGTCAAGGGGCAAGTAATAATGGGCTATTATACTCAGATAAGGATGGTTTAACAATCCCGTCGGTGATCAATTTTCCAACTTGCTTTTGTATTTCGTTCACCTGACTGTGTTGGCTTCGGTAGTTTTTTGTATACACTGGTTCATCATCTTTTAGTCTCAGTTTTTGTGTATAAAAGTTATTTGTGCTTATTGGTTCTGTTTCCAATCCGAATATATCATTATATTTGGTGCATAAGTTTGAAAGCTGTGACTTGAATTGTGGTGGAAAGTTTTTTGAAAGTTGAGATATTACTGACTTTTCCCTATCTTCTATATTAGTTTTGACTACTTCGTAGTTCGAAAGTGATTCATACGTTAAGTTGTTTGCACGGACTACTTAATCTTTATTTGTTGTATTAAGTATTCTTATGAAAGCGTTTTCTTGATTTGGAAAAAATACATTGCCCTCTTTGGAATTTAGTTGAATTTTTCTAATAACTTCAGATCTTGCTGGCAGAAGTATTGACTTGTTGCCAGAACTGTATGTTATCGAAACATAAATCGGAAATTTTCAGTCTAATTATAAGCAGATTCAGATTACTTGAAGTCTAATTGACAGTCATATTTTTTTAATAAAATCGATTTCTATTAGGCCATCACAAGGAATAGCGAATTGTGAAACCACGATATGAAAATCATGTGCGATTATATACTTAGTGGTCTGTATCTCAATAGAGGTTAAAGGATAACCTTTTCACTTAGTCCTTTTATGTCTATTTTGTAATTATCTTGTATGTCTTGAAAGACATCAGAATTTTCTTTAACTATTGAAATGCCAGTGTCTACTAAAAAGACAAGTTCCTTTCCTGTAGCCATATGTTTGAATGATACGAATATGTTCTGACTGAGATTAATAGTGTGAACCCTTGCATCTTCTATTGTTGAGTATTTAAATAATAAATTGTTGACTACTCGGACATTAGTTGAGGTATTGCTGTTGTGACCTCGATTCGAATTACCACTTGAGTTTCCTCTATATTGGCCTCGTCCATTGTTATAATAGGTAATATTGTAGTTGTTACGACTACGAAGGTTACCTCTCTAATTTCCTCGTCCGCGGTTTCCGCCGCACTGTGATTAATTTTTGTAATATAGTACAGTGTTCGGCTGTCCAGTTGCTTCTGTGCAACTATTTATAAATTTGGATATGGCATCATTCATTGTATTAAAGGTACCAGCTTACATGATACGTTTTACCTTATCAACCGTGCAATTCTTAATCATTGCTTTGACTGCATGCTGAGTGGAATAACTTCTGGCTAACTCTAGGATTAAACCGTCTGTTATATACGCACCTTCTAAAGCTTTTTTCTAATGTATATTGGCTTGCAGTTTTGTTGCATTGCTGTAGGCCCACCAGTTTTGCTGACAATACTTCTACAGTTCGCCTTTAACATTGGTTTTCAATCTGGTAATGACTTCAGTTCAGTTTCATTTTCGATTATATTTCTGGCAACACCTTTTAGCTTGGTTTTTATTATTGAAACTGCTAATTGTTCGTGTTCGCCTTTTATTGATTCTATTATATGCAATGCATCAATAAAACTTGTTAAGTTTTCAGCTTTAACATCGAAAACTGGTATAAGCTTTGATGCATTTTATTTTACTTAGTTCTTGATATAATTCATTCCATTCCATTATAAGTTTCTCTAATTGTCCTTAGTTAAGCCATTTTTATATATATTTTTATATGTATTTGATTTTATTAATTTTATTTCATTTTCTCAATGTTACAAAGTAAATTACGGAATTATTGTTAGATTATTTTTCCTATGTTGTTTGCGCTCTTTTTTTTTAATTTATATCTTGCGCAGATCATTTGCCTGGCTCATATACCTCTTTTTAAGCATTTGTTATGCAACTCGTATAATTTATAAAAACAATTGGCGCACAATATAACAACAATTATTATCAATAGTATATTTACTAATTGTAAGTCGATGTTACTTGACTCTACTTTATTAATGACTTTAGCAGTGGAATGCACTGTCTTTAAGTCTACTAGTCCCATTTTGTGCTTATATATAATTAAATTAGAATTATAATTATTAGATGAATTTTCATCAATTTTGCTAATTGAATTATTTTGCATTTATGTTTACAGTTTTCCTACCTATTGTTTCGCATAGCTTTACGGGCTATACTTCTAATTGAGCGGAGAAAGTTCCGCAGAATTTTATAATATTTGTGTAACATAGTTTTTTTTAATTGTTATAATTTTAATTGCTTCTCCGGATCCTCGGATGTATTAATGCCTCGGATGTCCTCCGCGTCATTTGGTCGTCGCCGGTTTGGCTATGCTGACGCTCCTTCGAAAGCGAAAGTGGAGGATTGCCCCTCGTGCTGTTGCTTTCTCTGCTGCTGATGTCGGTGGCCTATGAGTTCAGGCGGGGCCGGTGCCGGTCTTCGCACTGGTCGTTAGTCTCATACACGTAAATTTGCAGGCTGCAGCGTATAATGCTCCAGGGCAGTCGTTTGGGCAGACGTCTGGCTTTTTCGGCAAAGGCTTTAGTGTTTAATTTATAATCTTAATATTTGCTGAGTGAGTTGCGGCCTTCGGCTTTCTTAGTCGGGGGCTTTCTTTCAGAAAATCAAGTTCATCACTTAGCTTTTGTGCCGCTGCCCATGTGGGCGGCGTTTTGGTATATAAAAGCCACCTAATGTGTGCTATTCTTTTAGTGATCTTGTTTTCTTAACCCCCGCGCTTGCCTATTACACGCACTCTACTCACTCAGACTTTTTCCGTTTCCATCCCGGTGCCGTGCCGTTCCCGTTGATTTCCTCCTTGTTGTTCTTCGCCTGGGTTTCCTCCTTGTCGTTTTTGCAGCTTAGTTCAGGTTACCACCGCACGGTCGCCATGTAATGTTTCATTTATAATTTTAAAAGAAAGCACGTAAGTGCTGGTTGACTTGGGTTTTCAGAATGATTTTATTCAAAGTAAAATATTGCGCTTAACCTACGGATACATTTATATACTTATGCTGTTATTGGTTAACAGCTACAAAGAGAGGAAGAGTGAGTAGCTTGCATATGCCTGTGTTAGTGAGCATATATGTTGCTCATGGGATGCGCTCAGACGGAGCGTGGGAAATGCAGCGTAAACATGAACGGTCAGCTAGAGAGGCTATTGATCTGCGCTGCGCAATATGAGCCAAAGCCAATATATAACGTGGCTCTGGGCTTGTTTAATACATAATTGTTATTGTATGCGACAGAGTTCCGCATACTTTATATTTTTATATAGCGTGTTTTTTTAAGACATGTATACACTACAACCTATCGCTATATCGCTACAGCTATAAATCAAGTTAGTAATCCAACTTCCATTGCTAACCAATCAAAGCTACAATTTTATTGCAATTTTCTTTTAGAAAATATTCTATGGTACATTAAGATATTCTGTAGAAAATTTCAGGCTACAAACATTTATGCGCAGCTGCTTCGTATTTATCAACAGGATAACAATTGCGATTGTATTATTTTCTGTATTACTATGTTAATTGTTTTTTTCTCACTAATAATCGTTTATTAGTGTGGTTTTTGGATGGAGACGGTGTCAAGTGGTACGGCTACTTGCGAGCTCGAACACTGCCAAGAGAACTTATTTTTTTTTATACCCTGAACCCATTGAAAATGATTAAAAAGCGTATATTGTATTTCTGCAAAATGAAAATGTATGTAACAGGTAGAAGGAAGCTTTTCTGACCCCATTAAGTATATATATTATTGATCAGCATCAACAGCCGAGTCAATCTAGCCATGTACGTCTGTGTCTGTCTGTCCGTCTATCCGTCTATCCGTCCGTATGTATGAACGCAAAGGACCTTAGTAACTATAAGAGCTAGAGACTTGATATTTAGGCTGTAGGTGCTCGTAGTACATGCGCAGATCGAATTAATTTCTGATTATCGATAACTTCCTCTGTTTCCAAGCAATAGATAAAAGTCGACATCGAAATCCTGTTTTTTGAGTAAATTTGGTAAATAATAAGAGCTAGATCTACCAAAATTAATATTTTTACAATAGAATAGTATATTTATATCAAGTGTCATTCATATACCTATCGCGACCTTCCCGCTACTACCTGATAGCTATAATTTAAGTTAATAACCCAGCTTCCATTGCTCACAAATTAAAGCTACAATTATAATACAATTTACTTTTAGAGAATACACAGATATTCTATGGTACACTAAGGAATACTATAGAACCTTTCATGAAGAACACGTGTTTCTTAGTTTGCGGCAACAGCCCAATTCGAAGAATATCTGCATGCAAATTATCACCCAGCCCGCAAGGCAATTCTTATTGCAATCATAAACAACATTTCAGTATAAGTGGCTATCCCAATTACTTAGCCCCTTTAGACTTATTAGACCCGTTTCAATCACGTCGTCCACTTAACGCACAGCTGCAGCTCTGCTAACGTATATATCCAGATTCCCGGCTCTAACATAAACATAACAGCGCAGCCATTTAACATAAAGATTCATATTCTCATGCGCAATTCATAACGTAAACAAAAGACCCAGTCTCTAGAGCGCAATTGCTAACGTAAACATGACTCAAAGCGTCAAGCTTAGCTTTAGGAAGCTTTAGCATAAACACAGCTGATTCGCAGCATAAGATCACCGCGAGCTTTTGAGCTTTAAGATAATAAGCTTTATCATAACCATAGCTGACTTGCAGCATAAATTCACAATTGTACTTTAGCTCTAATCTTGTATTTAAATAAATCGGAAGTTTTCAGCCTCCCACTTAAAATAATACTTTTTTCCAATTAGTACCCACTAATCGGTTAACTGGCGCCCAACGTGGGGCTCGCGATTATAAACACAAAAAAAGGATAATTAAAAGAAACAAAATCCTTAGTGATTCGCGAGTGAGCAAAAGTGCCGATTTATTTGTCCAAGATTGTCTCAAAGGAGCATTAAAAATTGTCTAAGAACGAAAATATCGAGTGGCTCTAAAAAAACATTAAGAATTTCCGACGAACGGAAATACTCTGTTTCTGAAAACTTGAAGAGTAGTGAAAATACATTGAGCTGGAAATATTGAATATCACAAGACTTAAAAGTGAAATCAAATTTTCCCATTCAAGTTAAATGAAAACATTCAAAAAAATTAATCGATCAAAGAAGCGAAACAAATATTTTCGCCAGCAAAAATTTTTTCACCAATCAAAAACTTTCAACTGTCCTCCGCGTCATTTGGTCGTCGCCGGTTTGGCTATGCTGACGCTCCTTCGAAGGCGAAAGTAGAGGATTGCCCCTCGTGCTGTTGCTTTCTCTGCTGTTGATGTCGGTGGCCTATGAGTTCAGGCGGGGCCGGTGCCGGTCTTCGCACTGGTCGTTAGTCTCATACACGTAAATTTGCAGGCTGCAGCGTATAATGCTCCAGGGCAGTCGTTTGGGCAGACGTCTCGCTTTTTCGGCAAAGGCTTTAGTGTTTAATTTATAATCTTAATATTTGCTGAGTGAGTTGCGGCCTTCGGCTTTCTTAGTCGGGGGCTTTCTTTCAGAAAATCAAGTTCATCACTTCGCTTTTGTGCCGCTGCCCATGTGGGCGGCGTTTTGGTATATAAAAGCCACCTAATGTGTGCTATTCTTTTAGTGATCTTGTTTTCTTAACCCCCGCGCGTGCCTATTACACGCACTCTACTCACTCAGACTTTTTCCGTTTCCATCCCGGTGCCGTGCCGTTCCCGTTGATTTCCTCCTTGTTGTTCTTCGCCTGGGTTTCCTCCTTGTCGTTTTTGCAGCTTAGTTCAGGTTACCACCGCACGGTCGCCATGTAATGTTTCATTTATAATTTTAAAAGAAAGCACGTAAGTGCTGGTTGACTTGGGTTTTCAGAATGATTTTATTCAAAGTAAAATATTGCGCTTAACCTACGGATACATTTATATACTTATGCTGTTATTGGTTAACAGCTACAAAGAGAGGAAGAGTGAGTAGCTTGCATATGCCTGTGTTAGTGAGCATATATGTTGCTCATGGGATGCGCTCAGACGGAGCGTGGGAAATGCAGCGTATACATGAACGGTCAGCTAGAGAGGCTATTGATCTGCGCTGCGCAATATGAGCCAAAGCCAATATATAACGTGGCTCTGGGCTTGTTTAATACATAATTGTTATTGTATGCGACAGAGTTCCGCATACTTTATATTTTTATATAGCGTTTTCTTTTAAGACATGTATACACTACAACCTATCGCTATATCGCTACAGCTATAAATCAAGTTAGTAATCCAACTTCCATTGCTAACCAATCAAAGCTACAATTTTATTGCAATTTTCTTTTAGAAAATATTCTATGGTACATTAAGATATTCTGTAGAAAATTTCAGGCTACAAACATTTATACGCAGCTGCTTCGTATTTATCAACAGGATAACAATTGCGATTGTATTATTTTCTGTATTACTATGTTAATTGTTTTTTTCTCACTAATAATCGTTTATTAGTGTGGTTTTTGAATGGAGGCGGTGTCAAGTGGTACGGCTACTTGCGAGCTCGAACACTGCCAAGAGAACTTATTTTTTTTTATACCCTGAACCCATTGAAAATGATTAAAAAGCGTATATTGTATTTCTGCAAAATGAAAATGTATGTAACAGGTAGAAGGAAGCTTTTCTGACCCCATTAAGTATATATATTATTGATCAGCATCAACAGCCGAGTCAATCTAGCCATGTACGTCTGTGTCTGTCTGTCCGTCTATGCGTCTATCCGTCCATATGTATGAACGCAAAGGACCTTAGTAACTATAAGAGCTAGAGACTTGATATTTAGGCTGTAGGTGCTCGTAGTACATGCGCAGATCGAATTAATTTCTGATTATCGATAACTTCCTCTGTTTCCAAGCAATAGATAAAAGTCGACATCGAAATCCTGTTTTTTGAGTAAATTTGGTAAATAATAAGAGCTAGATCTACCAAAATTAATATTTTTACAATAGAATAGTATATTTATATCAAGTGTCATTCATATACCTATCGCGACCTTCCCGCTACTACCTGATAGCTATAATTTAAGTTAATAACCCAGCTTCCATTGCTCACAAATTAAAGCTACAATTATAATACAATTTACTTTTAGAGAATACACAGATATTCTATGGTACACTAAGGAATACTATAGAACCTTTCATGAAGAACACGTGTTTCTTAGTTTGCGGCAACAGCCCAATTCGAAGAATATCTGCATGCAAATTATCACCCAGCCCGCAAGGCAATTCTTATTGCAATCATAAACAACATTTCAGTATAAGTGGCTATCCCAATTACTTAGCCCCTTTAGACTTATTAGACCCGTTTCAATCACGTCGTCCACTTAACGCACAGCTGCAGCTCTGCTAACGTATATATCCAGATTCCCGGCTCTAACATAAACATAACAGCGCAGCCACTTAACATAAAGATTCATATTCTCATGCGTAATTCATAACGTAAACAAAAGACCCAGTCTCTAGAGCGCAATTGCTAACGTAAACATGACTCAAAGCGTCAAGCTTAGCTTTAGGAAGCTTTAGCATAAACACAGCTGATTCGCAGCATAAGATCACCGCGAGCTTTTGAGCTTTAAGATAACAAGCTATATCATAACCATAGCTGACTTGCAGCATAAATTCACAATTGTACTTTAGCTCTAATCTTGTATTTAAATAAATCGGAAGTTTTCAGCCTCCCACTTAAAATAATACTTTTTTCCAATTAGTACCCACTAATCGGTTAACTGGCGCCCAACGTGGTGCTCGCGATTATAAATACAAAAAAAGGATAATTAAAAGAAACAAAATCCTTAGTGATTCGCGAGTGAGCAAAAGTGCCGATTTATTTGTCCAAGATTGTCTCAAAGGAGCATTAAAAATTTTCTAAGAACGAAAATATCGAGTGGCTCTAAAAAAACATTAAAAATTTCCGACGAACGGAAATACTCTGTTTCTGAAAACTTGAAGAGTAGTGAAAATACATTGAGCTGGAAATATTGAATATCACAAGACTTAATAACCCAACCTCCATTATTCACCATTTAAAGCTACAATTATAATACAATTTACTTTTAGAGAATACACAGATATTCTATGGTACACTAAGGAATACTATAGAACCTTTCATGAAGAACACGTGTTTCTTAGTTTGCGGCAACAGCCCAATTCGAAGAATATCTGCATGCAAATTATCACCCAGCCCGCAAGGCAATTCTTATTGCAATCATAAACAACATTTCAGTATAAGTGGCTATCCCAATTACTTAGCCCCTTTAGACTTATTAGACCCGTTTCAATCACGTCGTCCACTTAACGCACAGCTGCAGCTCTGCTAACGTATATATCCAGATTCCCGGCTCTAACATAAACATAACAGCGCAGCCACTTAACATATAGATTCATATTCTCATGCGCAATTCATAACGTAAACAAAAGACCCAGTCTCTAGAGCGCAATTGCTAACGTAAACATGACTCAAAGCGTCAAGCTTAGCTTTAGGAAGCTTTAGCATAAACACAGCTGATTCGCAGCATAAGATCACCGCGAGCTTTTGAGCTTTAAGATAATAAGCTTTATCATAACCATAGCTGACTTGCAGCATAAATTCACAATTGTACTTTAGCTCTAATCTTGTATTTAAATAAATCGGAAGTTTTCAGCCTCCCACTTAAAATAATACTTTTTTCCAATTAGTACCCACTAATCGGTTAACTGGCGCCCAACGTGGGGCTCGCGATTATAAACACAAAAAAAGGATAATTAAAAGAAACAAAATCCTTAGTGATTCGCGAGTGAGCAAAAGTGCCGATTTATTTGTCCAAGATTGTCTCAAAGGAGCATTAAAAATTGTCTAAGAACGAAAATATCGAGTGGCTCTAAAAAAACATTAAAAATTTCCGACGAACGGAAATACTCTGTTTCTAAAAACTTGAAGAGTAGTGAAAATACATTGAGCTGGAAATATTGAATATCACAAGACTTAAAAGTGAAATCAAATTTTCCCATTCAAGTTAAATGAAAACATTCAAAAAAATTAATCGATCAAAGAAGCGAAACAAATATTTTCGCCAGCAAAAATTTTTTCACCAATCAAAAACTTTCAACTGTCCTCCGCGTCATTTGGTCGTCGCCGGTTTGGCTATGCTGACGCTCCTTCGAAGGCGAAAGTAGAGGATTGCCCCTCGTGCTGTTGCTTTCTCTGCTGCTGATGTCGGTGGCCTATGAGTTCAGGCGGGGCCGGTGCCGGTCTTCGCACTGGTCGTTAGTCTCATACACGTAAATTTGCAGGCTGCAGCGTATAATGCTCCAGGGCAGTCGTTTGGGCAGACGTCTGGCTTTTTCGGCAAAGGCTTTAGTGTTTAATTTATAATCTTAATATTTGCTGAGTGAGTTGCGGCCTTCGGCTTTCTTAGTCGGGGGCTTTCTTTCAGAAAATCAAGTTCATCACTTCGCTTTTGTGCCGCTGCCCATGTGGGCGGCGTTTTGGTATATAAAAGCCACCTAATGTGTGCTATTCTTTTAGTGATCTTGTTTTCTTAACCCCCGCGCTTGCCTATTACACGCACTCTACTCACTCAGACTTTTTCCGTTTCCATCCCGGTGCCGTGTCGTTCCCGTTGATTTCCTCCTTGTTGTTCTTCGCCTGGGTTTCCTCCTTGTCGTTTTTGCAGCTTAGTTCAGGTTACCACCGCACGGTCGCCATGTAATGTTTCATTTATAATTTTAAAAGAAAGCACGTAAGTGCTGGTTGACTTGGGTTTTCAGAATGATTTTATTCAAAGTAAAATATTGCGCTTAACCTACGGATACATTTATATACTTATGCTGTTATTGGTTAACAGCTACAAAGAGAGGAAGAGTGAGTAGCTTGCATATGCCTGTCTTAGTGAGCATATATGTTGCTCATGGGATGCGCTCAGACGGAGCGTGGGAAATGCAGCGTATACATGAACGGTCAGCTAGAGAGGCTATTGATCTGCGCTGCGCAATATGAGCCAAAGCCAATATATAACGTGGCTCTGGGCTTGTTTAATACATAATTGTTATTGTATGCGACAGAGTTCCGCATACTTTATATTTTTATATAGCGTGTTCTTTTAAGACATGTATACACTACAACCTATCGCTATATCGCTACAGCTATAAATCAAGTTAGTAATCCAACTTCCATTGCTAACCAATCAAAGCTACAATTTTATTGCAATTTTCTTTTAGAAAATATTCTATGGTACATTAAGATATTCTGTAGAAAATTTCAGGCTACAAACATTTATGCGCAGCTGCTTCGTATTTATCAACAGGATAACAATTGCGATTGTATTATTTTCTGTATTACTATGTTAATTGTTTTTTTCTCACTAATAATCGTTTATTAGTGTGGTTTTTGAATGGAGGCGGTGTCAAGTGGTACGGCTACTTGCGAGCTCGAACACTGCCAAGAGAACTTATTTTTTTTTATACCCTGAACCCATTGAAAATGATTTAAAAGCGTATATTGTATTTCTGCAAAATGAAAATGTATGTAACAGGTAGAAGGAAGCTTTTCTGACCCCATTAAGTATATATATTATTGATCAGCATCAACAGCCGAGTCAATCTAGCCATGTACGTCTGTGTCTGTCTGTCCGTCTATCCGTCTATCCGTCCGTATGTATGAACGCAAAGGACCTTAGTAACTATAAGAGCTAGAGACTTGATATTTAGGCTGTAGGTGCTCGTAGTACATGCGCAGATCGAATTAATTTCTGATTATCGATAACTTCCTCTGTTTCCAAGCAATAGATAAAAGTCGACATCGAAATCCTGTTTTTTGAGTAAATTTGGTAAATAATAAGAGCTAGATCTACCAAAATTAATATTTTTACAATAGAATAGTATATTTATATCAAGTGTCATTCATATACCTATCGCGACCTTCCCGCTACTACCTGATAGCTATAATTTAAGTTAATAACCCAGCTTCCATTGCTCACAAATTAAAGCTACAATTATAATACAATTTACTTTTAGAGAATACACAGATATTCTATGGTACACTAAGGAATACCATAGAACCTTTCATGAAGAACACGTGTTTCTTAGTTTGCGGCAACAGCCCAATTCGAAGAATATCTGCATGCAAATTATCACCCAGCCCGCAAGGCAATTCTTATTGCAATCATAAACAACATTTCAGTATAAGTGGCTATCCCAATTACTTAGCCCCTTTAGACTTATTAGACCCGTTTCAATCACGTCGTCCACTTAACGCACAGCTGCAGCTCTGCTAACGTATATATCCAGATTCCCGGCTCTAACATAAACATAACAGCGCAGCCACTTAACATAAAGATTCATATTCTCATGCGCAATTCATAACGTAAACAAAAGACCCAGTCTCTAGAGCGCAATTGCTAACGTAAACATGACTCAAAGCGTCAAGCTTAGCTTTAGGAAGCTTTAGCATAAACACAGCTGATTCGCAGCATAAGATCACCGCGAGCTTTTGAGCTTTAAGATAACAAGCTTTATCATAACCATAGCTGACTTGCAGCATAAATTCACAATTGTACTTTAGCTCTAATCTTGTATTTAAATAAATCGGAAGTTTTCAGCCTCCCACTTAAAATAATACTTTTTTCCAATTAGTACCCACTAATCGGTTAACTGGCGCCCAACGTGGGGCTCGCGATTATAAACACAAAAAAAGGATAATTAAAAGAAACAAAATCCTTAGTGATTCGCGAGTGAGCAAAAGTGCCGATTTATTTGTCCAAGATTGTCTCAAAGGAGCATTAAAAATTGTCTAAGAACGAAAATATCGAGTGGCTCTAAAAAAACATTAAACATTTCCGACGAACGGAAATACTCTGTTTCTGAAAACTTGAAGAGTAGTGAAAATACATTGAGCTGGAAATATTGAATATCACAAGACTTAAAAGTGAAATCAAATTTTCCCATTCAAGTTAAATGAAAACATTCAAAAAAATTAATCGATCAAAGAAGCGAAACAAATATTTTCGCCAGCAAAAATTTTTTCACCAATCATAAACTTTCAACCAAATAAAAAATAGGAAGGAAGGAAGACTTGAACGACATATGTATAACCATCCATAAAGAAAGACCTTTTTTGTGAGCCATCATCATTTACTTTAAAAAGAAATTTTTTTTACTTAAGTATTGAGAGTTTACATTTGTGTAAGCATTTGTTAGAATAATAAGTGTTATAAACTGGATAACCATATAGAAAGTTTAATTGAAGATTTATAAAATTTAAAAATGGCTAACAATAATAACTTGACA
The DNA here is from genome assembly GCF_030788295.1 of Drosophila virilis. Taxonomy (NCBI): domain Eukaryota; kingdom Metazoa; phylum Arthropoda; class Insecta; order Diptera; family Drosophilidae; genus Drosophila; species Drosophila virilis. The sequence goes on from NW_027212861.1 coordinate 299,445, forward strand.
GCTGATTTGGTAACTTAGTTGATTTCAACTCAGACCAGAGCGCTTTAAGAGCAACATAATTTAAGTTACAAATCACTCTCTTATCTGATAATGAACAAGAATATAACATTACTGAAATAAATGACCTTATCCGTTGCGATGAATCTTTTGATGTTATCAAGTCCATACCAGAATTCTCAGGCAGCTATAATGCATATGTTAGTTGGTGCGAAGCCGCTTGCTGTGCCATGCGAATGTATAAAGAAGGAAGTAGAAAGTACGTAGGCGCTTTAACAATATTAAGAAATAAAATAACAGATAAAGCTAATGACACCTTGACTAATCACGGTACCGTTCTTAATTTTGAAGCTATACTTGCAAGTTTGGATTTCGCCTACAGTGATAGACGACCAATCTATATAATAGAACAGGAGTTAAGTACTTTATGACAGGGTAACTTTTCCGTTCTCGAATACTACAATTTAGTTAATAAAAAACTAACCCTTTTGATAAACAAAACTCTTATGACGTATGGTGACAAATGTATAAAAAAAAAACAGAGACAACGCTTTAAGAA